>NW_027286703.1:367500-580433 GCF_022747635.1 Hetaerina americana | reverse complement strand
AACTAAGTTCGTCGGTTCTGCTTTTATCTCCACTAGTAGTATTCTATCCGTTACCTGCTCTATGTTGACTACGCTTCTTCCTACCTCTTCATTTAATACTATGGCAAACCCTCGTTGGCTCTCGTCCCCACCGCTGTATATTATTCTATACTTATCACTCCAGTAATCCCCGCTATCTTTCCATCTCACCTCGCATAGACCTAAAATATCTATATTTCCCCTTTCCATCTCTCGCTTAACATTCTCCAATTTCCCTGTCCTCATCATTGTCCTAACATTCCACGTTCCTATTCTAACTAATTTTGTCTTCTTCTCCTGCGTCTTCTGTCCTGCTGCTGCTGGTTTTCCCTTGCAAGGGTTTCGTGGGATGACGACCGCGGAAGCCTTGCCTCCCCTGCTGCCGGGCACGACACACGGCCGATTGGGCCGAGCCCCGTGGTTGCCAGGACTCAAAATATCTCTATTGTCCATCATATTTTTCTAGGGAATGATAATTGAGGTGGTTTCCCGTTGCCTTCCTCAATAGTGTTTTTAACGTGACACCATCACTTACTGGCCGCCCCACTGGGGTCAGACGCCATTGCAGCCGCCTCACTGAGGAACAGACGCTGCGTGGACTACCTTTCGTCTGGCTCCTAACCTTCGACCTATCTGGCATGGGTGACCCTACCAGGAGCAATAATTATTACTCCCGCCAGTACAGCTCTAGGGGTCATCGGAACGCACAAGCCCTTCCACCACGTCAAGGTTGTAGTCCGGGGAGGGATATATATACATATATATATATATATATATATATATATATATACATATATATATATATATATATATATATATATATATATATATATATATATATATATATATATATAATGGGCTGACACAACATAACACAAATAGAAAAGAATAGACACACATAAAAGAACACTTACACGGTAAATTGTTCGAGCTTTCGGCCCTCTCAGGGGCCTTCTTCAAGAGAGACTCTTGTAAGTGTTCTTTTATATGTGTCTATTCTTTTCTATTTGTGTTATAATGTGTCAGCCCATTATTGTGCCGCTCGTATGAGTTTTTCCGGACAATCGTTATATATATATATATATATATATATATATATATATATATATATATATATATATATATATACTCATATATACAGAAACATATATAAGGAAAAGGGATAGGAACACGTATAAAGGACGAACACAATAGAGGTGGGGAAGGCGGAATCGAACGGATCACAAGAGTAAAAATATCTCCTCAACCGGGACTCGAACACCGGATCTTTCCACTTGCCGGGCGGATGCTCTTAACCACTTGAGCTATTGAGGATATGTAATTTACCCTGAGATCCGTGGGTCTTATATGTAGCCAAGCGCCCCGATTCTTTAGCCAAGAGATTGCGTCAGGGGGCTGTTTCACCCACCAAAGGAGAAATAGACAATACACAAGAGGAAAAGGACAGTGGTTAGAATTCATACAACATCATACAGGAAAAGAACAGTGCGTTTCGTGGCACGCATAGCCAGAAGAAAGAGATGAGCGACATTGGCCAAATACACATTCAAACACGAAATCCCGCCAAACGGCGAATAAATACTCATATATACAGAAACATATATAAGGAAAAGGGATAGGAACACGTATAAAGGACGAACACAATAGAGGTGGGGAAGGCGGAATCGAACGGATCACAAGAGTAAAAATATCTCCTCAACCGGGACTCGAACACCGGATCTTTCCACTTGCCGGGCGGATGCTCTTAACCACTTGAGCTATCGAGGATATGTAATTTACCCTGAGATCCGTGGGTCTTATATGTCGCCAAGCGCCCCGATTCTTTAGCCAAGAGATGGCGTCAGGGGGCTGTTTCACCCACCAAAGGAGAAATAGACAATACACAAGAGGAAAAGGACAGTGGTTAGAATTCATACAACATCATACAGGAAAAGAACAGTGCGTTTCGTGGCACGCATAGCCAGAAGAAAGAGATGAGCCACATTGGCCAAATACACATTCAAACACGAAATCCCGCCAAACGGCGAATAAATACTCATATATACAGAAACATATATAAGGAAAAGGGATAGGAACACGTATAAAGGACGAACACAATAGAGGTGGGGAAGGCGGAATCGAACGGATCACAAGAGTAAAAATATCTCCTCAACCGGGACTCGAACACCGGGAGGGGGCTCTTAGTAACAGACCGACACAAGCCTCAGTCGACTGCGGGCTGTCGTTGAGTGAGGACATCGTCTTTAGTGAAGCAAGTTTTTTGGCCGCGTCGAAAAACAAAATGAATCTGAATTTAGAGCAACGTTATTCCGTGAAGTTTTGTGCGAAACTCGGGAGGACGGCAACTGAAACTCTCGATATGATCAAGCAGGCTTATGGGGACACTGCCTTAAGCCATTCCACAGTATTTGAGTGGAACAAGTTGTTTAAAGAGGGTAGGGAGCTCGTTGAGGACGGCCATCGCTCCGGACGGCCGTCGACGGCAAGAACCGACACAAATGTGGACAGAGTGAGGACACTGCTGAACACAGACCGACGCTCAATCAGTGAATAAATTGCAGACCAGTTGGTTCTGTCTACATTCAACGTCCAACGCATTATTTCACAGGATTTGGCCATGCGCAAGGTGTGCGCCACGATGGTGCCGAAAATTCTCAGTGTCGACCAACAGGCAACGCGTGTGCGCATTTCCGAAGAAGTGTTAGCCAATTTGCACCGTATTGAAAATTGTTTGGACAATGTGATGAAACATGGGTTTTTCAATATGACCCCGAAACGAATAGACAATCTGCGGAATGGCACACTTCCGCGTCCCTACGTCCAAAAAAGGTTCGCATGAGCAAATTAAAAATTAAACCGATGTTAATTGTGTTTTTCGACTGTCATGGAGTGGTTCACAAGGAGTTTGTCCAACCAGGGGAGACTGTGAATGCGAACTTATACGTGCAGGTGCTCACCCGCCTCCGAGAACGCGTGGAAAGAGTCCGACCAGCCATCGCAAACTGCTGGGTGCTTCATCATGACAACGCGCCGTGCCATGGCGCGCTCGTCGTCAGACAGCTCCTGGCAAAATACGGCGTTGCCACGTTGCCGCACCCGCCCTATTCTCCCGATATGGCACCACCAGACTTCTTCTTTTCCCCCTGATGAAAAGACAGCTCAAGGGACGACGTTTCGACTCGATTAAGGCCGTTCAAGAGGCTTCGACGAGGGTCATCAACGGCATCCCCAAAGAAAATTTCCAGCGGGCGTACGGGGAATGGAAGCAACGTTATACTAAGTGTGTAGCAGCTCAAGGAGCATACTTTGAAGATTATTAAGTCGATGTAAGTATATCGTCAATAAAATTCTTGTAAAAAAATCAGTCCTACCACTCTTGGGTGCGACCCTTATGTATGTGGGTGAGTGTGTGTGTATATATATATATACATTCAAACACGAAATCCCGCCAAACGGCGAATAAATACTCATATATATAGAAACAGATATAAGGAAAAGGGATAGGAACACATATAAAGGACGAACACAATAAAGGTGGGGAAGGGTCAAGGAAATTTTTTTACTCTTGTGATCCGTTCGATTCCGCCTTCCCCACCTTTATTCTGTTCGTCCTTTATATGTGTTCCTATCCCTTTTCCTTATATCTGTTTCTATATGTATGAGTATATATATATATATATATATATATATATATATATATATATATATATATATTTATTTATTTATTTATTTATTTATTATTATAAGTTAATCTACCGGTTAAGGTAGGTTATTGGATGGACATAATTACTAATTAAATTGTGACCCCTGGCAAAACACAACATCCTTCTTTACAGCAGGTCCCCCTTCAGCTCTGAGTACTTTCTTCTTCCCTTCATCCCGTCCAACATCCCTATCCTATTCCTTCCCTTCCTTTTCCGCGCAGCGTCTGTTCCTCAGTGAGGCGGCTGCAATGGCGTCTGACCCCATTGGGGCGGCCAGTAGGTGATGGTGTCACGTTAAAAACACTACTGAGGAAGGCAACGGGAAACCACCTCAATTATCATTCCCAAGATTAACATGATGGACAAAACAGTGTGTGAATTTCACTCATCAAGGTAGCAGGGCCAGTTCCTTTCCCTGTGCCGGTTATGGCTTCCCAGGATGATCTGATGATCGATGAAAAATCACAATGCTTGGGTGAAGCTGCATGGGTCCATTGACTTGCCCGTGAATGGAACCCTGGATCCTACCGTCAGTAGTCCAACGCTCTACCCCTAGACTACCGCGACCCACATATATATATATATATATATATATATATATATATATATATATATATATATATATATATATATATATATATGCTTCGTAGACGTAACACGGAAGTGCTGAATAGTACAATACACAGTAACACACAATATAGAAACACAAAAAAAAGAAGAACACTCACACGTTATTTCTTGATATTTCGACGGAAACAATCCGTCTTCCTCTGAAGATATAGAACTTCTATATCTTCAGAGGAAGACGGATTGTATATATATGTGCATATATAAACCGCATATTGTATGTATATTGGATATTTATATATATGTGCATATATAAACCGCTCGCACATCCATGCTTCAAAGGCAAAACCAGGCGATTGAAAATGATCGCACGCACGAGGAGCGGTAGGGCATCGGGAAATTATGACACGACCAGTAGTGGAGGGCCTGCCATAAGTGTGAGAAAAACTGAAGGAGAAACTTTTTTAATGAAAATTGTTGTCGTTAAATTTTTTTAAATATTCCCTTCAAACGGTTGGCCCACGCTTTTAAATATAGGGTTTGCAGTCTCAGGTAAGGGAGGAGGCGAAAGTAAGGCGGATTCCAGTTGATAGATGGCGCGGAGGGGCTCACTCGTTGGGCGCACCTGGGGCCAGGGAGGATAAGGAGGAGAGGCTGAGGGTAATTAAGATAGGGGTTTAAAAACTGGTACGGGTGGCGAGCGGGTCTGCCCGGGGATGATGCCAGGATACACATGCCATTTAAAGGGTTTGGTGGCGGAGGGGGAAGAGCAAGGAGGAAAAGGTAATGTGAAATTCGCGGGCGGGAGCGAAAGAAGAAGGGGAGGCAATTGGCGAAGGTGGGAATATGACGAAGTAAAGAGGTAATGTGATATTCGTTGACTCGACTTTGTGATTATCCGGTAAATCAAACATAAGGATATCAGCAAAAACATCTTCTCAACTAGGGGCCTTTCGGGAATGACAAAAGTATCTAACATAGACGGATCCAACGCTTCCTTCGGTCAAAAAAACCCCACTTCAGAACAACTGAAATTTATTTTGTTTCTGTGCACAAAACGGTTTCACCCCTTCTTATAAGAGAAGGGTCAGGTGGGAATTATCATTCCTAGATCCAGTTTTTCCCATGCCTCTTTAATCATTTCCTCTACATACAGGTTAAATAGCAACGGTGATAACGGGTGACCCAGCGTTACACCTATTCCTAATACTGCCTATCTGGATTCCCCGTTCCCCATTTGAACCTGAGCGGTCTGAGACATGTCAGGTCGCGGATTAGCCTCCTTTCCCTCCAATCTATTCTTATTTTCTGCAGAATACTCATTAGTTTTTCCCAATTCAATCTATCAAACGCTTTTTCGAAATCTACGAAACAGGCAAGTACCTCCTGGTTGTGTTCTATATTCCTCTCGATTAATAATCTCATTACTGCAATGGCATCACGCGTACCTCTCCCCTTCTTAAACCCAAACTGATAATCCCCTAAGTAATCATTTGCCCTACTCTCTATCCTTTTGTGTATGATCCTGAGAACCACCTTAGCTGCGTGGTATATAATACTTATTGTCCTATGGTCCTAACATGATGCAGCCTTTGCCTTTTTCGGAATAGGAACTAAAACTGATCTCACAAAGTCTTCCGGCCAGATTCCCTCCTCATAGGTACTACGAAACAGACCATATATAGCCTCTTCCTCCCACATTTTCCTAAACATTTCTGCAGTTCCGCAGGAATGGTATCTACCCCCACGGTCTTATTTAGTTTCATCTCCCTTAATGCCCTTTCTATCACCTCGTCGAGTTTGCTTGGACCTAAGCTATCTTCGTCTACGTCATGTTTCTTTTCTATGTCTAACTTTGTTGGTCGAAGTTCTTTACTATAAGTTCATCTATATATTACTTCCAACTCTCAGGGATCTTTCCTGTGTCAACTATTATCATAACCGCCTTACCTCTAACTGTTGGCATAGGTCACCCTTTTTTAGTTACCCGATAAAGGTTTTGTGCGTTTCGATGACGCCCTAGAGCTGTGCTGGCGGGAGTAATAATAATTGCTCCAGGTTGAGTCACCCATGCCAGATAGGTCGACTGTTAGGAGCCAGACCAACGGTAGTCCACGCAGCGTCTGTTCCTCAGTGACGGGTGTGCAATAACGTCTGCCCCCAGAGGGGCGGCCAGAAAGATGTGGTGTCACGTTCAACACACTATTGAAGAAGGCAACGGGAAAACACCTCAGTTATCATTCCCAAGATAAATATCATGGTTGCTACGGAGATTTACTGTCCTGGGAACTACGGGGCTCGGCCCAATCGGCCGCGTGTCGTGCCTGGCAGAGGGGGAGGCAAGACTTCCGTGGTCGTCATCCAACGGAATCCCACATCACATGAAGAGGGAAAAAAAGATATTTTAGGTCAATGCGAGGTGAGATGGAAGGAGAGCGCGACATTACTGGAGTGATAATTATAGAATAATATATAGCGGCGGGGACAAGAACCAAAGAGGGGTAACCATAGTATTAAATAAAGAGTTAGGAAGGAGTGTAGTCAACATAGAACAGGTAACGGATAGAATATTACTAGTAGACATATAAGCAGAACTGACGAATTTGGTTATTATTCATGAATACATGCCACCGAGCAACCGTACGGAAGAAGAGTTCGATAGGACATACGGTCAATTAGAGGACATAATTGGGAGTGTTCCTGCAGAGAAACATTTGATAGTGATGGGGGATTGGAATGCGACGGTAGGCGATGGTGATGAGGTGGGGGACTACGGTTTAGGCACGAGGAATGACCGCGGGGAGGAAGCAGTTGAGTTCAGCAGGAGACAGGAGTTAGTCATCACCAACACTTGGTTTAGACACCACAAAAGACGCAAGTATACATGAAAAATGCCAGGTTACTTAGAGGTATCATGAAAGAGTTGTCTGAAGCCGCAAATGGCACTATTGGAGCCGTTATCGCGAAAAGTACTAAGATCATCGATGAGATGATTACAAAGATGGATGAGAGGAGAAAATGGAAGAATGTAACTACAGAGTTAGGCAAAATGAAGTACAAAGAGTTAAGCAATAAATTGAGGCGGGCAACAAATAAAGCAAAAGAAGCATGGTGGAAGACGCAGTGCGAGGATATGGAAAGTCTGCAGAGGATGGGTGAAATCGGTGCGCTGTACAGCAAAGTAAAATCTTTATCGGGAAGTAAGAAAGGGAGATCAACGATAGCATTTAGAGATAAGGCGGGTAAGGTAATAGTTGACGCAGGAAGGATGCAAGAGAGATGGAAGGAGTATAAAGAAGAACTGTATAGTAAAGAAATTAGACCGATAAAGTTAGAAATTGAAAAGGAAAATGACGTAGAGGAAGATAGCTTAGGCCCAGGCATACTAGACCATGAGATAGCAAGGGTATTAAGGGAGATGAAGCTAAATAAGGCCGTGGGGTGGATAATATTCCGGCGGAACTTTTAAAAGGCTTAGAAAAATGTGGGAGGGAGAGGCTTTATGGGCTGATCCGTAGTATTTATGAGGAAGGAATCCGGCCGGAAGACTTTGTGAGATCAGTTTTAGTTCCTATTCCGAAAAAGGTAAAGGTTACATCATGCGAGGACTACAGGACGATAAGTTTGATATCCCACGCAGCTAAAGTTGTACTCAGGATCATAAACAAAAGGATAGAGAGTAGGGCAAATGATTACTCAGGGGATGATCAGTTTGGGTTTAGGAAGGGGAGAGGTACGCGCGATGCCATTACAGTAATGAAATCACTATTCAAGAGGAATATAGAACACAACCAGGAGGTATTTGCCTGTTTCGTAGATTTCGAAAAAGCGTTTGATAGAGTGAATTGGGAAAAACTAATGTGTATTCTACAGAAAGCAGGAATAGATTGGAGGGAAAGGAGGCTAATCCGCAACCTGTACATGTCTCACACTGCTCAGGTGCGGGTGGGAAACGGGGAGTCAGGATGGGCAGTGTTAGGAAGGGGTGTAAGGCAGGGTTGCCCATTATCACCGTTGCTGTTCAACCTGTATGCAGAGGAAATGATCAAAGAGGCATGGGAAGAACTCGAGGTAGGAATGAAAGTGGGCGGGGGATTCGTAAAATCAGTTAGGTTTGCTGATGACCAAGCTTTAGTTTGTCAGTCAGCCAAGGGGCTGCAAGCATTGCTGAGTGAATTGGAAATTCAGTGCGACAGGTATGGGATGAGAATCAACATTAATAAAACAAAGGTTATGCGATTTTCTAGAAAGAAAAAGGCTAATCTTAACATTAAAGTAAGAGGGCAAAAACTAGTGCAGGTAGAACAGTTTACGTTTCTCGGTAGTGTTTTGGACCAACACGGTCAAAGTAGTAGGGACGTAAGGAGAAGAATTGCACTAGGCAAAGAGGCTTTCACGAGGAGGAGGGAGTTGATGACGGGGACTTTGAGTAAGGATGTTAAGACAAGACTAGTAAAAACTTTGATATGGAGCGTAGCTATGTACGGCGCGGAAACGTGGTCATTAAGCAGGAGGATAGACGTAGACTGGAGGCTTTTGAAATATGGGTGTGGAGGGGAATGGAATAGGTGAAATTGACAGAGAAGAAAACAAATGAGGAAGTACTTGGTATCGTGGGCGAAGAGATGGGTTTGTTAGGAGAGATCCAAAGGAGGCAGGAAAATTGGATGAAGGGCTATTGACCAGCTGTGGGATGTTGAAGACTGTGATAGAGAGTAGAATTTTGGGCAAAAGAGGAATGGGAAGGAACAGGATATGGATGTTGGACGGGATGAAGGGAGGAAGAAAGTACTCAGAGATGAAGATGGGTCTTATGTAGAGTAGGATACTGGATTTTTTGATTTACAAAATATTTATTTTGGTAGCCATATCCATCCAAAAACATACCTTAATCGGTAGATTACCTAATAATAATATATATTCGTAATGTAGAATATGTTATATATATATATATATATATATATATATATATATATATATATATATATATATACAGGTAAGATCTGTAAGATGGACAGGATGGTAAATATCATCAATATCAGCAGCATGATTTCAATCCTAACATTAGCTTACTCCATTCTTCCCTACACATTTAGAGTCAACTCCGTCACCCAATCTTTTCTTAAATGTTTCCTTCAATTATGTTCCTAAGTAATTCATTGTGCCTCAATGTGTGTCCAACCCTTCTATTTCATCTTCACGGGAGAGTTTTCCATATGGTCCTATCCTCTTCTGCCCTTCTATATACTTCCTCGATCCTCTGTCCATTTAATCTTCAGCATTCTCCTCCAGCACCGTGCTTCAAAGGCTTTATTCTTCGCCGGTTCACTTTTCCAGCATTCCAAGTCACCTACCCTTTTAGGTCTATGCTCCACACGAAGGTTGAAACGAATTGCTTCCTTGTTTTCCATCCTATGTTCTTTGAACATAGTAGTTGCCTCTTCTCAATGACCGCCCTCTTTGTTTTTCTTCGCTTGATGTCGGTCGAACTTCTTCCATCCCTTGTTACTACGCTGCTGCCCAAGTAGATGAAGGATTTCACTTGCTCTCGTTTCACTCCTCGAATCATGAGATTTTCATTCAGCTTCTCTCTTCCACACGCAAGGATTTTAGTTTTCTTCTTGTTCATGCTCATTTTATATTCAGATCTATCATACTAGCAGATATATAAACACAGATATGCACAGTAATCAACCCGAAGGTCGTTTTTGTACGTGATGGCAGAGTTCACCCAGTACTAAACCCGACGGCTTGTGAATTCACACATTAGCAGGGTTGTAAGGGAGGTCAGTTCCTTTCCCTGTGTCGTACATTGTTTCCCAGGAAGTAACTGTTACCTGATGAATCACACAGCTTTGGGTAGATCCGAAGTTGCCCAGAGAGACGTGCTGGGAAACGTACCCGGATGCCCTGGTCAGTGGTCAAACGCACTACCCCTGGATTACGCACCATATTGTTCAGTACATAATTATGCATACCCTTTCCAACTTTGCTTATCTCTTCCCCAGGTTATGAGAAAGTAAATACTTATCGATAGAATAAAGTGTACACTATGATGTGAAATTATGAATCCCTCATTCCATTTTAGGGAACAAGAAGAGGGAGGGGAAGACACCGGAAGAAATTGGGAGGAAAGTTGAAGCTGGAAAAATTTTTACGATAGAATCTTGGATAAAAAGAGGGCCACGTTAAATAATATCGAACGAATATACTTATTATCCCAAAAAAGAAGAAAAAATGTTATAGTTTGACGTATCCCTTACCTCTCTTTCCCCTTTCGCCATATTCAAAAATATTCTTATTATTTTTGAACGCCGAAGTCTCAAAGGAATATTAAAGAGTAGGGATAGTTTATTTAGGGACCTGGAGGAGCATCGCTTTGAAGTTTTCCAATTACAATTTTCTCCGCTTGGTAATCTATATTTTTCAAATATGGAGAGAGGGAAAGGGTATGTACATGTAAATGTATACACGTATTCGCTCTCGCGGTAGTTTCATGTACATATTTTCTTTATGTTTTATGCATGCACACATAGGACCCCGACTCTCTTTATCATCTTCTCTTCACCAGCGGAAGGGGACGATATTATTTATTGACCGATTTCTGGAGTTCAGGGAAAAAGTTTTTTTTTCGTGGGCTTTGCGACTAATGGAGACTGTTTCCTTCCAGGGATAAATTAAAGGATGCCTCGCCGTTCATTTATAATGCTTTATAAATATTCGGCGGGGCATTGTAAGAGGGGCGTAATTAATTATCTTCATACCATCAATCGAAATTAGCCAAATTTGTATGAGAACTAAAGAGAGGACGGAAGACGTTACGCAATGGCGATAAATAACGTTTGAAAAATGTATTTCCTTCAAGAATGAAATACGATATTCGCATTTGGCAATCGTCCCCTCAATCGACTTCACCTTAATCTTACCCAATGCTAATCCATTCCTGGGAGTCTTCTCAGTGGCCAAAAGTCTCTTGCCGATACATCACTCCAAGTATTTCAATTGGTACGATTAAAAAGGACGCTGCTGATGAGCTTAAACAGTTAGTGATGGCGTCCGCCCGCATCTCCTGTCGCCGCCACAGCAACTCTTGCGGAATCGTCAGAAACTGGACAACTGCGCACAAAAAACTGCGGTCTAAAAACTGCGGCGCACAAAAAGTCTATCGATGGCGTCAACAACCAGAAGGAAGATTTAAGCGCCAAAACTACCAAAAACAGATCTATGCAAATTCAACGTGCGGTGGGGCGTATGGCGCTGCCAGAAAGGAATGCCTCGTATATTAAGTTGTTTAATTGCTGGAATCAGTAATACATAATGATATCGGTTCCATGGAATATATAAAATGTTTGAACGACACAATTGGACACAAAAGATAAATTAATAACACGTAAAAGGAGACACACATTGCAGAAAGTTGAAGCATTTTGTCTTCTTTAGGTCAGACCTGAAGAAGGCCGAAAGCTCAAGCAATCTAAAATATGAGAGTCCTTTTGCGTGATATCCATTATATTTTAGTATTCCTCCATATCTTTGAACTAATCTTCTTATTAAGAGCTTCCAACTGCTTCCTCAGCTCAATTTCTTACACAATTGAATTTTCATATTAGCGATATTAGTTCGCGTAGATTTCGCCGCCTCGCGAGTTGCTCATCCTTTGGTTATTATTTTCTTTATTTTCTTCCGCCATCCTCTTTGGTTATAGGCATTCTTCAATTTCTCCCTCCTTCCCTTCCGTCCATGCTAATCTCATTTATTCCTCCCGTTTTATGTTGATTTCCGAGGTTTCCTTTCCCCGGATGCTTGCTTTTCCTTCGGTGTCTTAGCGCTCCATCTGGCCTCTTACGTCAATTGCTTCATCTTCTTGCATCGCAGACGACCGCCCATGACCACCAAACTGTGACCTCTTCTCACATCTGCGACGGGGTAGCTCTTACGTTGATAATTACGGCTCTTCTATCGTTGAGTTTATCCTCTTATGACTCCTTGGGAAGGATACGAAATATGTTCTAAATCCCGAAGATCGAAGCATGCAACTGATGTCACATACATTTCTGTGCGAATATTTATCAGTTAATATGGACTTATTCTAATAATATAGGCATTTCTGGTGACGAGACTTTGGAAGTTTCGAGGGCTCGAACTTTGTCTCATCCGTAGCAGATCAGTTCCTCCATATCTCCTCCAAGACCTGGCGATATAATAAGCGTGGGTTAAGCAGACTCGAAACGGTGAAAGAGCCTACGTCAACCAGTTAGTTCAATTAGATTTTGGACACCTTATATGGGTTGCAAAGCAACTACGAGACTCGTACATCTTCAAATGACAATACCATTGGTTGGTTTTTATTGGGGAAGTTTGAGACGCTGAATTTATTCCTGACTTTCAGATAAGATATTAGACTAGTAAATATTTTCAATGTTTCACCTAGTGGCCCTTCATTTTACATCTACATCTATCATATCTACATTTTACATCTATCATTTTATTTTACGTAAGGAATAATCTCAGTATAGTCCACAAAAAAAACTATCATTTTTTCAACCCACGGTTCCCCTTGGCAAAAATACACTTTCAAGATGATCTTATAAATGACTCTGGCAATTAGTAATGGCGTAAATCATTAGTTACCTATTTCGCATCACAAAGATGACAGGAACGAGAGCCATAATCCGCCAGAACACGGGAAACAAGGGAGGATTACACTCGGTTGACGTGGAATACTCCCGGAAGTCTAGAGACCCTTCTCCCCGCCCCCCCCCCCAACCCATCCCAGCGATAAAATAAAAGGGCAGGCAACCCAAGGCGCAACAGCGGCAGCAGTAGTTGGGAGTTGCATGCAACGTTATAACGATCCCCCACCGACGGCGGGGCGGTTTGATGATGCCGGAGAGTCTGTGGCTAAGTGCCGGCGAATATCCGATGTCTCCGAAGCAATTAATCGCAAATCAGTTCGCAGGGGGCAGGAGATGAAGCATCCAGGCACACTCCGCGGCGCAGGAAGGGCACGCCCGACCCCGTTTCCCTCGATCCCCCCCCCCCTCTTGCTAATGGCATTATTGCTCGAAATAATACAGTCAGTCCCACGCTAAGCCAATTGCCACCCTCACCATCCTCCCACTCCCTTCTTATCCCATTACAAGTAACCCCCCCTTCCTCGGGAACCTCATGAAATGGTGCCGAAGGATGCCTCCCGTGATGGAGGCTCGCTCCCTGCCTCCAATCAATCAACGGCGCCCCGCCGTTGTGAGCTCACTGCACGCCATGGACGGCGAGTAATCATCGACTCGATTCACATCCTGAACGTGTATTACGGCTTGAATACGTCCGATTCTTTGAAAGAACCGACATATCCTAAGGATCCACTACAGAGTACCTCGATTAATTTCAATGCGTGCGCGGAATAACAATTTAATCAAATAATAACGAAAAAACACCACAAAGGGAAACAATTGTGAATGGAATCTGTCGAAAAATGTCGAAGATTTGATTTCGACAATTTGCAATCGAAATGTTCTGAAAGCAGCGAGCAATACCATATTAAAAAATTAAGCACTCCGAAATTTCGTAATGCTACGACTTAACTGAGTGGACCATTAAAAATTTGCTACATTTTTTAAATACTATCAGTTTTCCTTTTTTTAATTCAACTGCCTCCCCCTTCCCGCAAAATCACGTCCCTCCCGAGTAAAGAGCGCGCATCATAAAGTCGGATCGGGTCACACCCCCCGCTTTATATGTGAAAATTAAGGAAAATCAAAATGTTTCCGCATGAGATTCAAGATAAATTCAAATCAATAAGAGAATGCTCACAAATTAATTTGTATCAAAAAGTCAATAAAACAACCGTTTGAGACAGAGTTTAAAAAATGCACATGCAACCAGTAAATACCGAAATAAAAAGAATGAAGAACAAAACACATGATAGATAGTCTAAGACGAATATCCAATGAAAATGGGCAATCCCATTTCCAACATACTTCGTTTGGTATTTCAAATACATCTACATCAATACCCTGCAAGCCACCAAAAAGGTGTGTGGCAGGGGGTGCAGCACCAGGAGGAAAGGGTAAGGGATGAGGGGATTAGGGTTTTTCAAATGGATGGGGAAAGGTAAGGGGAACCTGCAAAAAAATATATATATAAATATAAAAAATATAAATATAAGCGTATAACCCTGCGCAGTCGCTACCTAGTAGGTTAATACTTATTATGTCGAGCCGGATCCTGGGCGATTTCGATTAAAAGAATTCTGGTCTCTTATTGTTCTCGGAAAAAATGACCATTTTAATCTGTCTGTCCTGCAGTCAATCTCTCTAATCTTACATTCGTGATCCCTCCGCCCGTAATACGTTGGGGTTCGTATTATGTTCTTGATGTCATCGGAAAAGGACGCATCTTTAAATGTTTTTAATAAGTTTAATCTATATTGTAAACGCCGCTGTGTAAGGGAATCCCAGCCTAAATTTTCTAGCAAAGTAGTTACGCTACTGCGTTGGTCATAGCAATTTTTGACAAATCTAGCCCCCCTCCGCTCGGAGGGGGGCTAGATTTGTCAAAAATCATCGATTGCAAAAATATACACGACTCTACTACATACTATCCATTACCAGCTCACCGTTGCAATGACATCTCCCCCGGTCGATGTTTAAACGAGAAATTGGGGTTTTCTGAGAATTCACGGTTGGGTTACCTTTAGAAAGAATTCGACACAAGTCTCGAGGAAGTTTGGAATTGCTGAATTACTTTATCCAATAGCATTGTCATTATAATTGCTTCTAAAACGCCACCTACAACGTAAACAACTCGAATGCATCGTAAGAGAAAGGAACACTGCATATCATGAAAGATTATTCGGCAAAATCATAAATCACATCGGAGGCGGCGGCGGGGGAGAACACGGTTTGACAGCCAATCAAATATCGCCATACCTGCTCTACGAAGTGACCAAGGTCAAAATATTTTGTAGGAAGAAATAATGAGCTCTACAGCCTCTCAGTTAAATAAGAAGTCTTATTTAAACAAGATTTTTACCAAAGGGGAATGCTATCATTTTCGTAAATAAAGTCCACCAAAAGTACTCGGCATATTTCAAGCATTTCTTCGCATGAAGGGCGTTTATGGATGTCCTGATGTACGTATTCTTAAGCCAAAGCCGTTTACTGCAGCAGGAACCGAATTGGGCATTCAATGGACCACGATCGCGAGTAATCCCATGTATTATCCTTATCTGCGACCATGTGTTTCATTTTCACAACTGAATCTGATGTGATTCTCTTTCACATTAATGCGACATATTGATATCATTATATTAGATTACCTGATATCAGAGAAGCTTTATCATCGACCGAATCAATACCCCCATAAATTCACTCAATTCATTGGAGTGGAAGGAATTTAAAACAAATCAAAGTGTTCTCGCAGTTCGTCCCTCTTTTTACTGTTCTTGCATTGTTTCATTTCGGTTCGAATATCATACCTCTCGAATGTCTGTGCACTTCAATCAAGTCCGAATAACCAATGTAAATCTCCATGAACGAAGCCCTTACCGAAGTTTATCGAATACCTACTCCACCTTCCATCCCTTCTCTTGTCGTTTCCATCACAGTATAATGCTATTGCAAACTGCGGATACGTAACTTATCAATTGAATATTTCCATGAGTGGAACAGATGCCTTCGCTTGCGATAAATTCGGTTCGCAGTAACGGAATGCACACATTATTAGTTAATCACACTCTCTCCCCCCCCAACCCCCCCCGCACAGTTCTCTCAATCATAATCGGCGGATTACATTAACGACTATCACTCATCAACACACTCTGTAATGATATGTAAGCATTCGGCAGAGGCATAAATAATACGCTACGCGATCAATGGCCATTGAAGTTGATTTATGGGTTCTTACAATGCATATTAAAATACCCGGCGGTGGAATTAATCCTTGAATCAAAAATTTAAAGCCACACGATATAAGGCACGACAAATTCATTTTGGAACAAAATGTATACTCTATTGCAATAATTTCATTTTGGATCAAGAATAACATATTTGCTTTGTGGTGAATTTAGAAAATATCTGAGCCTAAAGAGTTCTTTCTGCCATAGCTAAATTTTATTACGACAAAAAGGGTAATTTTTCAAGAGAATAATCATTACTGTACCTAAAAAAAACTTCCATTTTTCATAGAAAAAATTACCTCAAGTTATTTATGCTACTTGAGGTTTTCTAACAAATTTAAAAAATATCACTAATTGGTTTCGCTTTAGTAGGAATAAAAATAAACGTATATTTCGCGTATCATGTTCCACAACTCTAAAACTGTAAGCAATGGAATATATCCTTTGGCGCATCCAGCGAATTGGGATAGCAATATATCAAACTGCGTGGTTGAGAGACATGAAATCCCAAGGGGGTTCTTCTCCCCCAATTCCCTGTTATCACATCAAGGATACAGGACTCCTCCACTCCCTCTGAACCCGTCCCCTCCGAATTTCCTGGATTCCCTCCAGCGTGGCTGTCTCCGAAGCACGACCAAGTTTCCCACGGATACGCACGCACATAGAAACGCACACCAGCACGCACAAACAAACAAACACGCGTTCTAATCCATATCGCTATAAATGTAAATAGATGTGGCCGTCAGTTTCAATCAAGAGCCGCCGCAACCAATCTCCCTGGCGTCAGTCATCCTCCCCTTGCGCAATCAGCCAAGGGCGGCTTCATTGATGGCGGCAAAGGAGGCACTCATTAGTCGACTCTTCCCTGCAATAATAATATTCCCAATCCCGCAACATCTCTCCTGCTCTGTATATCCTTAAAATATCATCCTTCTCTCAAGTACACACCCCCATACTACGATATATATATATATACATACGAGGGTCATCCGGAAAGTAGTACCCGTTCGTGCCGCATGAAGTGCTGACGACGCGAGTAGCCGCTGGACGAGGTCAGATAGCTTCAGTGGCTTGTCTGCCTTCTCTGAGCCAAGTTGCGTGACGCTAGCATTGCCTGTGTTGTTTCTGTGATTGTTTACAATGTTTAAAAAAATTGAGAACGCCGCCAGTTGTGAAGTGAGGGCAGTGATTAAATTCCTCAATGCAAGAAACGTTCGCCCATGTGATATTCATCGCCAATTAAAGGAGGTGTATGGAGACAATGTAATGGACGAGTCGTCTGTTCGGCGGTGGTGTCGCAACTTCAACATGGGGAGGGGGAACACACACGACGATGAGCGTTCGGGGAGACCGTCTGTCATTACAGACCAACTGGTGAGCTCAGTTGACGAATTCGTGAGGAACGATCGGCGCGTCACAATTGATGACATCTGTGAGCATTTTCCCAATGTTTCTCGAACAATTGTTCATGAAATTCTTAAACACCATCTGCATTATGCAAAAATTTGTGCAAGATGGGTCCCTCGCGTATCTCAATGAGCTGGCGGCGAAGGACTATGCAGCAGGAATACAGAAACTTGTCACACGTTATGACAAATGCCTTAATTTGCTTGGAGATTATGTTTAGAAGTAGTTTAAAGTATCCTCTTTCAAATAAAATTTTTTATGTTTGTTAATATTTACTTTTGTGTCTTTATTTCACGAACGGGTACTACTTTCCGGATGACCCTCGTGTGTGTATATATATATATATATATATGTATATATATATACATATATGTACATATATATACATATATATATTTATTTATATATATAACGATTGTATGGAAAAACTCACACGAGAGGTACAATAATGGGACGGCAAAATAGAACACAAAGAGAACAGAAACATTTAAAAGCACACTCAACGGGTAAATTGTTCGAGCTGGAGTGTGCTTTTAAATGTTGCTATTCTATTTGTGTTCTATTGTGCCGTCCCAATATTATAAACATATATATATATATATATATATATATATATATATATATATATATATATATATATATATATATATATATATATATATATATATATATTTTTTTTTTTTTTTTAAAGTAATCTACCGGTTAAGGTAGGTTTTTGGACTGACATAACTACCAAACAAATATTTTATTACTCCTAACAAAACACAAAATCAATCATCCTACTCTATATCAGGTCCCTCTTCATCTCTGAGTACTTCCTTCCTCCCTTCATCCCGTCCAACAACCCTATCCTGTTCCTTCCCTTTCCTCTTTTGCCCAACATTCTACCCTCTATCACAGTCTTCAACATCCCACTGCCGGTCAACACCCCCTTAATCCACTTTTCCTGCCTCCATAGGATTGCTCCCAACAAACCCCTCTCTTCGCCCACCATACCAAGTACTTCCTCATTTGTTTTCTTCTCTGTCCATTTCACCTTCTCCATTCTTCTCCACACCCACATTTCAAAAGCCTCCAATCTACGTCTATCCTCCTGCTTCAATGACCACGTTTCCGCTCCGTACATAGCTACGCTCCATATCAAAGTTTTTACGAGTCTTTTCTTAACATCCTTACTCAAAGTCCCTGTCATCAACTCCCTCCTCCTTGTGAAAGCCTCTTTGCCTAGCGCAATTCTTCTCCTTACGTCCCTACTACTTTGACCGTGTTGGTCCAAAACACTACCGAGATACGTAAACTGTTCTACCTGCTCTAGCTTTTGCCCTCCTATTTTAATGTTAAGCTTGGCCTTTTTCTTTCTAGAAAATCGCATAACCTTTGTTTTATTAATATTGATTCTCATCCCATACCTGTCGCACTGAATTTCCAATTCACTAAGCAATGCTTGCAGCCCCTTGGCTGACTGACAAACTAAAGCTTGGTCATCAGCAAACCTAACTGATTTTACGAATTCCCCGCCCACTTTCATTCCTACCTCGAGTTCTTCCCATGCCTCTTTGATCATTTCTTCTGCGTACAGGTTGAACAGCAACGGTGATAATGGGCAACCCTGCCTTACACCCCTTCCTAACACTGCCCATCCTGACTCCCCGTTTCCCACCCTCACCTGAGCAGTCTGAGACATGTACAGGTTGCGGATTAGCCTCCTTTCCCTCCAATCTATTCCTATTTTCTGCAATATACTCATTAGTTTTTCCCAATTTACTCTATCAAACGCTTTTTCGAAATCTACGAAACAGGCAAATACCTCCTGGTTGTGTTCTATATTCCTCTCAATTAATAACCTCATTACTGCAATGGCATCACGCGTACCTCTCCCCTTCCTAAACCCAAACTGATCATCCCCTAAGTAATCATTTGCCCTACTCTCTATCCGTTTGTTTATGATCCTGAGAACAACTTTAGCTGCGTGGGATATCAAACTAATTGTCCTATAGTCCTCACATGACGTGGCCTTTACCTTTTTCGGAATAGGAACTAAAACTGATCTCACAAAGTCTTCCGGCCAGATTCCCTCCTCATAAATACTACGGATCAGCCCATATAGCCTCTTCCTCCCACATTTTCCCAAGCATTTCAAAAGTTCCACGGGAATGTTATCTACCCCCACGGCCTTATTTAGTTTCATCTCCCTTAATGCCCTTTCTATCTCATTGTCTAGTATGCCTGGACCTAAGCTATCTTCCTCTACGTCATGTTCCTTTTCAATGTCTAACTTTGTTGGTCTAAGCTCTTTACTATACAGGTCTTCTACATATTCCTTCCATCTCTCTTGGATCTTTCCTGCGTCAACTATTACCTTACCGGCCTTTTCTCTAACTGCTATCGTTGATCTCCCTTTCTTACTTCCCGATAAAGATTTAACTATGCTGTAAAGCGCACCGATTTCCCCCTTCCTCTGCAGACTTTCCATATTCTCGCACTGCGTCTTCCACCATGCTTCCTTTGCTTTATTTGTTGCCCGCCTCAATTTATTGTTCAATTCTTTGTACTTCATTTTGCCTAATTCTGTATTTATATTCTTCCATTTTCGCCGCTCATCCATTTTTGTAATCATCTCATCCGTGATCCATGGTTTACGAGTCCTTTTAGCGTTAACGGTTCCAATAGTGTCTTTTGCCGCTTTAGACAACCCTTTTTTGATACATTCCCATTTTTCTTCAATAGTACTTAGCTCTTTACCGTCCTCCATGATTTTCTCTACCGCCTGTTTGTATTCCTTTCTTTTCAACCCATTTAATGCTTCTACATTCCATTTTCTAACTCGCCGCCCCTGCCTTATCTTTTTAAAACGTACGCTACATTTCATAACAACTAAATTGTGGTCTGAGTCCGCATCCGCTCCCGGGAAGCTGTGGGAATTTATCACACTGTTCCTAAACCTGTGTCTAACCAGGATATAATCTAGCTGATATCTTCCCGAGTCACCTGGCATTTTCCATGTATACCTGCGTCTTTTGTGGTGTCTGAACCAAGTGTTGGTGATAACTAACCCCTGTCTCCTGCAGAACTCAACTGCTTTCTCCCCGCGGTCATTCCTCGTGCCTAAACCGTAGTCCCCCACCTCATCACCATCTCTTCCTTCGCCTACTGTCGCATTCCAATCCCCCATCACTATCAAATGTTTCCCTGCAGGAACACATGCAATCATGTCCTCTAACTGATCGTATATCCTATCGACCTCTTCTTCCTTATGGTTGCTCGGTGGCATGTATACCTGGATAATAACTAAGTTCGTCGGTTCTGCTTTTATCTCCACTAGTAGTATTCTATCCGTTACCTGCTCTATGTTGACTACGCTTCTTCCTACCTCTTCATTTAATACTATGGCGACCCCTCGTTGGCTCTCGTCCCCACCGCTGTATATTATTCTATACTTATCACTCCAGTAATCCCCGCTATCTTTCCATCTCACCTCGCATAGACCTAAAATATCTATATTTCCCCTTTCCATCTCTCGCTTAACATTCTCCAATTTCCCCGTCCTCATCATTGTCCTAACATTCCACGTTCCTATTCTAACTAATTTGGTCTTCTTCTCCTGCGTCTTCTGTCCTGCTGCTGCTGGTTTTCCCTTGCAAGGGTTTCGTGGGATGACGACCGCGGAAGCCTTGCCTCCCCCGCTGCCGGGCACGACACACGGCCGATTGGGCCGAGTCCCGTGGTTGCCAGGACTCAAAATATCTCTATTGTCCATCACATTGTTCTTGGGAATGATAATTGAGGTGGTTTCCCGTTGCCTTCCTCAATAGTGTTTTTAACGTGACACCATCACTTACTGGCCGCCCCACTGGGGTCAGACGCCATTGCAGCCGCCTCACTGAGGAACAGACGCTGCGTGGACTACCTTTCGTCTGGCTCCTAACCTTCGACCTATCTGGCATGGGTGACCCTACCAGGAGCAATTTTTATTACTCCCGCCAGTACAGCTCTAGGGGTCATCGGAACGCACAAGCCCTTCCACCACGTCAAGGTTGTAGTCCGGGGAGGGATATATATATATATATATATATATATATATATATATATATATATATATATATATATATATATATATATATATATATCTGAAGACGACAGCCGTGCTGTCGAAACGTCAAATAACAAATTGTGAGTGTCCTTTCTTTGTGTCTCTATATTCTTAAAATCTACATGTGTTTATATATATATATGTATATATATATATAAGAAAATTTAGATCAATCATGGAAATAAATGCCTATGCTAGGATGTTTTGCTTTGGTGTTAATGACTTTCAAGTTTTCCGTTTACTGAGAGACTTGATGTCGGTCCACATTAAAAATCCCAAGTTAACTAGGAATCAGCAGCAACGAATCCATTCCTATTTTTTGGTTGTCATCACTTTTGTTAGCTTAAGCGCCTCGACTCGGTGCTTGCTCCCTAATAACCCACCGTTGATCGTGCGCATATTCGTCGCGTGATGACTCCAATGTCTCCAATATCAGACCGCGGATATATTGGAAGCGACTTGATTCCCTCGCACCGACATTTTCTACGAGGTAACGCATGCTACCGAAATATTGATTGAGTGGAGGTTTTGAAACACCTTTCGCGGATTTTCCACCCTAAAAATCAAAAGGAAAGAAACTCTTCTGGGCGTCCGCTGCTCGTTAGTGGTCTTCCTTGAGATATCCCTCAGGCATCTTCAGGAAGATCCTTTTATTAATTTCGAGGAGAAGCGGGGCAGGGAAAGAAAACCTGGAGGCGCGCGCGGAGAGGATCGGCAGGAGCCTGGGGGATTAGAAAGGGAAGGGAATGGATAATAGGGGAGGGGAACAAAGCGCATCGGGAGGGGGGATATTTATATATATATATATATATATTTATATATATTGATATATATATATATATATATATATATATATATATATATATATATATATATATATATATATATATATATATATATATATATATATATATGTATAAAGCTGTGGAGGATCGGAATGCGCTCCTCTAATTTTTTTCGAGCAACCACCTTCTCCGGTTTTTTTCTTTCAGTTAAGGGACGACTTTTTGGCGTGGGTTTTGCCGAGAAGGGTCTCGGTTTAAGGGTTTTCGGGGAGATGAGGAAGGAATAAAAGGGTTCGGGGGGTTGGAATCCCTGAGAGAGGGAATGGGGTTTGTTTGCTGTGACGTGGAGGGAGGAGGGCGCACCCGAAGGGAGGAGTGGATTCCGGAAGCGGCTGGGTCGGAGGATCGCTTGGAGAGGGGAAGAGGAAAGAGTTAGTGCGTTTGTGTGTGCGTGGGTTTGAGGGGGGGGGTGAGGGAGCGGGAAGCGGCGGGGGGGAAGAGGGGGAGGCGGGGACAAAGTTGTTGGCGATGGACGGAGATGTTCGGCCACGATATATCAATGCTTAAATGAATACGATGAGCGTGGAGATATTTTCCGCAGCACGTACCCAACATTTAAACTTTGTTCCGCTGACCCTTTAAAAAGCCTTAGCGCTTCAGTTCCTCATTTATATCCTGGAAGTCTTCGCATCGATCGAGATCGGCCGTGGATCAAAAATTAAGCCGAAAAATATATTTTTCTAGCTGCATAATTTTACACACCGGTGTTTTGTGGTTACTCCTTTGCTTATCAAAATAAAAATTCTTTCGCGTAAGTGAGTCAGTTCAAATAGAAATTCTATCAGAGTTATGATACACACATGTAGTATCCCTTGTTCTAAAGTAGTGGCTCAGAATAATGTCACAAGAAAGGCGGTCCATTCTCGAACAAAAGGCAGAAACTTGATTAATAGACCATAGCGCTGGCGAGGAATTTCCGCATTTTCTTCCTCAATAGAAAAATATTCCTAGAAAAGTGTCAGTCGTCTGAGAAAAGTCAAAGTTTCATTAGTTAAATGCAATTTATACGTATTGATTATCAAACTTGGTGCAATAGAGGCAAGACGAAGAGAGAAGTATTTATTAGATTTCCTCAAAGTTAATGAAAACCAACACAGGAAAAAGGAATAATCTTAACAAACTACCCTTACCAAAAATGACTTATTAAAGACTTGGCCGCTCTGGGCCGCAATTCGTGTTCTGGGAAAAATCCCCTACCCCCTCCCACTAAAAGATCCCGAGGAGAGTCTCCGGTTCGAATCCCTCAAAGCCATGTCGTCCTTCTTCCCGGAACGATTACACCCACTTCTCCAATGAATACTAATGAAGATTTTGCTATGGCTCCGAAACTTGGTCATTGAAAGAGCACAACAAGGCTCCCAACGATTGGGATTGCTGGTTTTTGAGATACAGTTCTGTGCAGAATGAAATAAAATGGACGAAAATAAACAAAGAAATGTCAACTATTGTGGAGAAAGTGCGAGGAGGCCCGGAAACGTGGGTATCCTTTGAGATGCACCAGGGGAGAGGGCGAGCGAGAGAGTGGGAATGGACGCTGGACGGTGGAACGGAAGACTTAGAATTGAAATATGGCTTTATACAACGCTATCAGTATGTATGCTGGTAAATGGAGCTTAGAAGCGCAGTACCCCTTGGAGCACCACTTAGTTATCAATTAGACATTCAATTTCCAGCTGATACCTAGCACCACTGATTGGAGGACTTGCAGAATTATACATCCCGGCCACAAAAAGCAGGCTAGGCGTATACAATATTTCTCAATAAACAAAGGTGGGAACGCAAATTGATGAATAAGCTTCGCGTAACTCTACGGCTAAGGTTAATCTCTCATTCATTCATGTAAATCGTATCCTTCCCCGAAAAATCAAGTCCACACTCTCGTGATGCTTTGCTCGAAATATCCCTTCAACCTCCAATGAGTGCATTACGTCACCGTCAGGAGTGGACACATCCGATTTGCCCACGGATTGCTTTGGTGATTGCGGACACACCCATCTATAAACATAGTACCTTAAAGAAATAATCTACCAGACTATTTAGATGGTGTGGCAAGTGCCTTGAAGCCTTCAGCCAGTTGAAAGGGAGCAGCGGTTTGGAAAGGGGCCAGACTAACGGGGGGGCGGAGGATGAATGGGTGGGCGAAGAGGGGGGTGCGTGGTCGCGTCGAGCGGCCGTAAAATCGCCCCCCCCCCGTCCGTCCGTCCGATTCGACGCGCAGCGCCGCCGCACTGACCGACTGATTGGAGCGACCAGTGGCGGAAACCAATTACAAGGATAGGGGGACGCACGGGTGGAGCCGAGAGAGGGGGGCGGGCGGGGCAGCGGAAGGGTTCGGAGTGGAATGAATGGGTGGGATAGGGGGGGGGGGCGCAGGAAGACGATGCACAGACAAAGGGCACAGACAGGGGTGCAATATGCCTGCGCGCTCCAACGGACGCCAGGACTTGCGAGGGCTACCACGAGCCATGTTCCCGAAGCAACAAACCGATTCGGAAATTCTCTCAAAAATGGTCATAAATGGAACAGAACACTCCCATGCTTTGCAGTGTAAACATGTAACAAAATGACACAGCATAAATCGCCACCATCAAAATCCGTATGTGTAAATGAGAAGGGTTGGCGAATTGACTTGTAGCTTTGAGAATCTGGTCCATTGCAATATTTATCCCCATAATGATTCATAAAGCTTCAACATATCTTTTCGCATTTATTTACAAATCAGAACCGAAGAATTAGTTTTTTAAAACGCTAACTTTTGCGATATGGTTTCTTTTCCTGTTTTCTCAAGTCCATTCTACGGCTTAGGTAACCTTCGGTGAGGCACACGAAGGAAGGGGGGGGAAACACCCAAGGAGGGGGATGTTGCGAAAACACCCAAGGTCACTCACACTCGAGTATACGGAGCAGGGGCTCTCGTGAATCACAATCACACACTCACAGGATAAATGAGGAGGGCTTCCGACGCCGGTGACTACTCAATCGCGCTCGAATAAATAAAAATGGCGAAAGTGAGAAATTATAAGCATACGAGGTAGTAAACGAAGGAGGACTGACCTCGGCATGTACGTAAGGCGCATGCGCGACAGTGACACACATGGAACCGGGTTCGTGAGTGACCCTACTTGGCCAGTGAGCCTCCATATATTCGGTCGGCCGGTTGCACGACCAACCACACACAGGAACACACCAAAGGAAGGGAAGTGCTCCAAAAGCTGACTCCAGGTGTTCCACCATCCAAGCACGCCCCTTCAGAGAGGAGGGCCGATGTCTGTTGATGTTTGTTGCCCTTCCTCCTTATCAAAGCTACACTGAATCAACTTATATCCCATCGATCTGAAGACATGAAAATGCACACGCCAGGGCTCCTACACCGACAGCCCTGGCTTGAAAGGTTTACGCCGATGGGGCGGTTGGCATGGCGCTTCATCCGAAATGACACCCCAGCAAACGATGCGAAATCTGGCATTTTTGCCATCGAAAAAATAAACACCTAACTCGATGCGAACTCACTTGTTTCTCCGTTTGGCCAACAGCATTCCAACTAACGCATCTCTCTCTCTTTTCTGGAGAAATTAGGATCTTCAATCGTTATCTAATCCGGATTCATATATCCTATCAGTATCAAGAGAAACTTCCAAATGATATCACACCGATATGTCATTACTTTTGAAATTGTCTTCTCTATTACTGTGGATATGTTTCATTAGTATAGAGTTCCTTCGGCAATTGTTGATTCTAAAAGTTGGAAAAAATGGATTTATCTAAAAGTGTGTATGACAACAAAAATTTCCATGTTCGTGTGAAATAATTTCCTTTAAATGATATCACTGGTCGCGGGCAACATATTGAAAATGCCAAACTGATTCTTTGAAGGTTTTCATGTAGCATATGGGTCTTAATATCGCACGGTTTTTGTGGGCGGGTGGTATCCAGCGCGGAGAAACATAACCCATTCTTTGGTTGGGACAAATTCATAGGGAACACAGGGAATAAGCGACTGGCTCCCCTTATAAATATCCAGTGAATGCATGACTTCCTCTCGAAATGCAATTTGCTAATGTGTTTCCGAAATTGCCGATAGCATTTTCAAAAATAAGAATATTAACAACAATGGCGAAATATTTCGTCGCTGACATATCCAAATCATAACCTTGAAGAAAAAATGATAATATCAAAATTTAGTGTCATCTTTCATTTTTTATGAGTTTACTCTCGAGTCTCTAAGTACTGCCCATGGACCGCACCGGTTTTTCCATGCCATAATAAGTAACTTGACCTAGGCCAACCTCAGCGATCGCTTGATCTTTGAATCCTGCGGTTGTTGTATTCCATGTCCTGAGATTTCTGCAGTGCTTTCTTATAGTCGGTTCATGTTGCGCCTCGCTGAAGAGCACTTGCTTCAGGAAAAGGCGTAGCGGCGAATAAGAGACGAAAGAAGCCTCCCCTGCGACCGGCCATTCGGTTTCCCCCACCCCTTGTGGCCATCCCTTGGATTCCGCCCCCGGAAGAAGGGACTTCATTTTGGAAAGAGAGAGAGAGAGGGGGGAGAGAAAGGGAGTGGCTGTTTCCGCCTTTAGCGTGTGTTTCCCAGCGTGCGCTTCGTTCGCGTGAACTAATGAGGAGGGGGGGCAAGGAGGAAGACGGAGAGAGGAAAGAAAGAGGGAGAGAGAGAGGGAAAAAATAAGAGGTTTCCCAGGAGGAGCGAGTGGTGGGGGGGGGGGGGGGGGTAGGGGGTTAGGGGGTATTACGTGAAGTGGGACTTCCTTTAAGAGTGGCAACGAAATTGGAAAAAGAGAAGGGGTTGGGGGAGGGGACGGAAAGGGGATGCAAGCCGTAGCAGGGGAAATGGAGAGCCTGGGAAGGCCTTCGAAAATAACCAATGGGGCCCAAGTCTGTGGGAAAGCTCAGCGAAACGCAGGAGTAGGATCCGAATTACCCATTCGATTGCGGCTTTTTCTCTTTCCTCTGGTTTATTCCGACGGAGGGCCCGGGTTACGTATTAGTTGGGCAGGGCCATCGCTGCGCCCGGGAGGTGATGCTCTGAAAGGTGTGAATATTTTATCGGGGGAAAATCTCTTGATCGAATGGGATTCGAACCAAAACTCGCCGAGTAAGCTGACTGATGGAGAATTCGCCCAAACTGGCGTTTCAACGAACCCCGCTTAGTGGGGTTGGGAAAGGGACGATCCTATAGTCAATCTTGATTTAATGTGAAACTCGACACGGATATTTCCATCAACTGGTAACTTGCAACTGGAGTGCTGCTAGCTTGGCCACGAGGAAGATCTTAGCATCGAAGCGCTGCATGCATTCGAGTCTTTAATTTTCATTGTGCATCAATATTGGCTGGAACATCGTTCCCATGCCAATTCACAGCCAATAGCCCTTAGTCTCACTTAGGGTACTCGAGTTTCTTTAAGTTTTGTCTTCACGATATAAAAAAATAATGCAATGGCGGGTACTTCAGTGAGTACGAAATGATAAGCATAAAACTACGTCGGCTTTGAAGAGGAAGTCCTTTGCAATCCCTCGACCGCATCGCAAAGACGAGGCTGTGAAAGAAGACAATTTCTTTGCACGCAAAAAAGTCAATCCGCAACCATGGGTTTCTGATCTTTCTGGTCACGGACAATTGCGTGGATTTGATGCGTGCTTCAACATTAGAGGATGTATAAACCAAAGAGAATGTTGGGTGGTAACAATGCTGACACAGCTGGGACTCGCGGACAGCCTAAGACGACTTCTATCAATTTAGAGCAAAAAGGTTAACTTCAGTTTCAACATAAAATTTATGATAAAAATCATTCTCAGGTGCAACATGGAGGAAATATCTCGTGCCCGCAGCGTATGATTAGGTAGTAACACTGCAATTGTGCCTTATCGTCCATGGCTTTGTTGCAAGGACATATTCAGGTGCCATTTCAAGAAAGTACTTTATGTAGCGCCACGTGAAAATCTTGCCTTGCCGTGGAAAAAAAGCAACATTTAGAAATTGTAGTGTTGCTACTTTAACAAACGTAGCCATTAAACTTTATTAATACGCCAATATCGAACGAGAGAATCGGAAATGATTTTAAATAAGGCCAAATAGGTTTAGGCAAGCTTCGTTAGCATCACCCGTAACCCCTCAGTGTTTCTTGACACGTGTAACTCTTTCAATAGACCCCAATTACTATACGCCTCTCCCACCTAAGTTTACCTGGAGTCAAATACTACAGGGGAAATTTCAACGTAGAATGTTTCTAAGAGACTCTCCTGAGCGGTAGAAAGAGACTTAATACGGACCCAAGACAAACAAGTAATAACGCTAAATTGATAGGAATTCTTATATTGAGCAAGAGAATACGTAAAAATAACCTCTTCGAGAAAAATACGAGAAGGGGGAAGCAGGTTCGCAACCGAAATTGAAAGAAAGAAAAGGAAAAGTCTCCTGGTTAAGTGTCGAAATCTCGACGCGCAAATGCCATGATTTACTCCGGTGAAATAACGAATGGATCCGCAGACCTGATATTCAATTGGACTCCCTTCAATTAGTGAGAGCTAAGTGAAAATGGTGGCGTGGGAGTGGAGGGGGCTTGAGGACTGTGGGCGTTTCCTTCAGGGAAAACTCGGGAGGGAAAAGAGGAAACGGATTGAGATGCGCCGGAGGGAGGGAGGAGGGGTGGAATCGGTTTCCCTTTTTATTATTATTCTTATTTTGAGTGCAGAGGGGAGGGTGGGGGGGGAGGGAGGGAGAAGGAGGCGAGGAGATCATAAAGTCAATTTCTGATAAGTGGATGTTTTTGGAACTGCTCAATGGCCAACCTTGCTGCTTCCACTCCCTTAATTTATTTTTCTCGAGAATCGCAGTGATCAAGGGGTTTTTAAGAGGGAACCTAATGGAATCGGAAGAGAATTGGGCAGGGGATGGAAGTAAAGAGGCAGAAATGAGGAGGGGGAAGGGGGGGAGAGGCATTCTCTCTCCTCGGCAAGAAAACATCCAGGAATATTAGAAAATAAAATGGAGGGAGAGGGATGAAAGTGGAAGGGGAAGGGGGCCGGATTAGAGTGAAACAGAGCGGGTCGACTCCCGAGTTGCCCTATTAGGGTGATTCGAATTATTACGTGGTGCGGAAGAGATCGGAGGGGGAGGAAGGGAAGGAAGCGTTGTTTGCTAGGGTTTCCACGGCGACCGCGGGCTCTGCCAATAGGAGGAGACGAGGAAGACCAGGCACCCACCGCCATACCCCCCTGCCCCCCTAAGAACAGTAACTACCGTCATCGACTTAAACACTGCCCTTCAATCCACGCGGTCTTTATTAACATGCGTTCTCATTTACGCCTTCCCAGTCATCATAACTTTCATGCAAGTAATCCATCCATGTTATTGGGACTTGTAACATTCAAGTATTCGCTCTTTGTTCCTCCAAGCCAGCAAGTTCTTGGAGAGGCGATAGTCTTGCCATTGTGACGCGGTGCGAACGTTGTCCTGTCTTGTGAACTGGTGCTTTTTTGTCAAAAGAGAATTCAAACAGTCGTCAAAGGAATGAGTTGCTGAATCGGCCTCACCAAAATCCATCGGATGCAAAGCAATTGTAAATCACTCATACACATTCTGAGTTCGGTTTAAAGATTTAAAAGTAGATATTATGGTGCACTCATTAGCCTCCGACGAAGTGAAATTTGGCATTTTTAGCATCTGCAATGAATATGGTCGTATAATCACTTAAAAATAATGAAAGATCACAAAAGTCTTCATTAATTCCATAAAAACTATTGGTTAAAGCAATTTCTAAAGCTTAAGAGGATCCATTTTGAATGGCAAATTTTTGTGAAACCAGATTAATACAGAAAAGACATCTCCGCTACCTGGCAACTCCATCACGACAACGCGCTACGAGTCCGCGAGTTCCTGGCCAAAAACCAGGTGCCAACGCTACCCCACCCCCCTTATAGTCCTGACGTCGCCCCAGCAGTCTTCTTTTGATTCCCTCGGACGAAGGCAGCCCTGAAAGGAACCACTTTTTGGTCCATGGAAGAAATCCAATCAACCGAGACGAAGACCTTGCGGAGGTCCCCGAAGACGCCTACCAGGGCGCGCGCCGGACATGGCAGAGTCGCTGGAGAAAATGTGTATATGGTCCAAGGAGTGTACTTTGAAGAATTTTAAGTATTTGTGCAAATCTTTTCATTGAATTACTTTTAAAAAATAATTGCATTATTTTCGGGACGTACCCTGTAGAAACAGTAATTGCTTATGAATAATGATTATTTATAAAAACGATTCTTTGGTTTAGATTATCGAGAGATCACCGATGTGACTGGTTTTGATTGGAGTCTTGCCAAAAAAACCTCTTTTATTCCATTCTTTCTTTTCGTATAATTACGTATATCAGAGCTAGGGCAGAAATAGCAAGGTGCGATTTATTCAATGAATCCGTAAAACCTAATTCGACCGCAAAATATTTAGAGCGATTGAGTGGAAGCAGTTGAGAGTTTGATTGTACGTGCAGAGAATGAAACGTGGGCGGAGAGGTGGCCATGGAGGCGGGGAGTAGTCTCTTGGGGAAAATCGGAGAAGAGAGAAAAAACTGAGGATCTGCTGAGCGTTTGGATGGGACGTTGAAGGGAACGCGATACAGAAGATGGAACATTCCAGCAAAAAGAAGAATTGCGTCTTCCGCCAAAAATTTGACGGCATTTCGCCTCCCATGGGTATTTTCAGGATTTTCTTCCAATGGACATTCAGAAAACGTTCAACAACTAAACCCGTAAGTGAGAAAGCTTTGGTCGTGAGGGAAATGGGGAAGGGACACAATTGGTTTGATTAAGAGATGATAGACGGGAAACGTAGCTGGAGCTGGATAAAAGTGTTCGCAGGGTTTTTTATATTTCCCCAGATGTTTCACAAGACTTGAGGATTACTTACCATCCTAAGCGTACCTACCTCAACAAGTAGAGTTAACTCTACATGTTTAGGTAACTACTCTAATTAAGCAACCGATTAATCAGAGTAAGAGAAAAAGATATGCATAAAAAGTATCGGTAACAATTTTTCCCTAACGAGTGCGAGAAGTCCTGGATTCAGACCTTCGGTTAAGTGTACGCAGATCAAGTATTGGCATTGAAGAGATGACAGTGCAGTCACCGTTATCGCAGAGTTTGGCGATGCGAAAGATCTGCACTACGCACGTCCAAACGGACGACCAAATGTTGCAAGGAAAAAAAAAGAAAAACATCGCGACGATTATCCAACTCCCTTACTCTCTCGACATGGCACCAGCAGACTAGTATTCCCGTTTCCCAAATGAGAAACCCACCCTCCCTCAAAGGACACCACCACCATGGGACCCCAAGTGCCGTCAAAGAAGCTTGCACGCCTACCCTTAGGAGTACCCTTATCCGGAATCCGCCTACCAGGGAGCCTTCGAGCGGTGGAAAAACCGCTGTAAAAAGTGTGTCCACGCTCAAGGGATGTACAGATTGAAGAATTTTGAGAGACACTGTAGCAATATATGAAAAACATCTACTATACTTTTTGCACAAACTATGCATACTTTTATATGCAGTTAAATGATTTATCGTGAATCTTCTGGAAATTCTTTCGTCCTTCGGTAATCGTGTAAGTTCAATTAGAGTGCAGTATATCGTTAATCCAGGTCGCGTATTTTGCATCGGGGAACTACAAAACACTTCACTGCTTCCGCCAATTCTCACTGGAACGTGTCATTCACGTTCACGCAACTGCATCGAAACACTGAAGTCCAGTGCACAGGTCCTCACCTCTGTACTCGCGTGAACTTCGCGTGGATCGAAAAATGCAGGTGATATGCACGGTCACGAGGAACTAGTTCTCATGATTAATCACAGAGTGAATGAATTATGTATGCGGCCCGCGTCTGGCCGAGTCCGGCGATGCCTCGAGGGTTCATTTTCACCCCCTCTCGCCCCATCCCCCACCCCCCGGCCGCCACTCACACCTCACCTCACCCTCCCCCCGTCCCTGCTTATGGGGCGGGGATTAACCTCACGCACGCAAACAATTCCAATAGGCTTCCGGCAGGAGGTCACTGGGGCTGGTTGAGGGGCGAAGGAAGGAGCCGAGAGGGTGGAAATGAAGTTCCTTATTTAACGTATCTTTGCGACGCGTTCCCCTTGTCGGCACTACCTTGTTTTTAATGTTGATGTTCCGGTCAGCGAGGGGACGGCTTTTTTATCCTCAGTCACTGAGCGGTGAAAAACTGCCACACAGGATTGCCACGGCACTCAATGCCAGCGAGGACAGTCAAGATAATTAACATTTCTACACAGTTCCCGCGATAATAAAAGATTTAAGGGTAATTGCATAAAGTTTTAAAAACTCACGTTATAAACCTAGATTGGACATTGGCGGCTTGATTCGATTTATTATTTATTTCCCTCGGGTTTACAACTCGAACTCACCTGAAATGCAACAAAAAACAATACGTTAGAAGTGATGACGTGGTGAGCAGGTATCTACTCATTTACCACGTGTCCAAAATACACAACTTCTTCCTCGACCATTGATAAACAAATTTCGATTTGGCCGTTCGGCTCGTACGGAGTATTGAAGGTCACAGCGTTCATCATATCACTGCAGTGTTGCCCCCGGTCATATCAACGGTCGCATAGAATCCTGAGCAGCCTCAGCGCAGATGAGAACAAGAGGGTTCGTTGGCGAAATACTGACCACCTATTGTTTCTAGGGTCATTGGGGTTCCCAGAAGGGCACTGTGAAATGCGAAAGGACTAGATAGAGCGTATCAAAACATTGGAAATAGCATAAGCGGCGTTCTTCACTTGCGAATATCTTAATTTTAACTTTAACCAATCCTTCGGCTCATTGACTGTATCATCTAGTCGCGACTAACTTTTGAGATGATATTCAGAAACTAGGGAAGCCTTGTGAAGATGTCACGAACGCTATCATACCATCCTACCAAAAAAATTATACTTTAAGGCGCATCCAATCCACCCGTTTCTTCTTTTCCTCAATATGATCTGCATATATAGCAACTTGTGTATTTGCTCAATCGAAGTAATACCTCCATGTAAATTATTTTTCTGCATGTCATATACCGGCTCTCAATTTACTACAACCTTGACGTGGGGGAAGGGCTTATGCGTTCCGATGACCCCTAGAGCTGCGCTGGCGGTAGTAATGATAATTGACCCCAATGGTCATTGGTCATGGTGTCATGTTAAAAACACTATTCAGGAAGGCAACGGGAAACCACCTCGATTATTATTCCAAGAACCTATGGTGGACTAATCTATTTGAATGAGCTTGTTAACTACGAAACTCGGACCACTGGGCTGTTTGTCACGGCTGGCAGCGGGAAACGCGAAGCTACATCGGTCGTCATGTCACGAAATCCTTTCAAAATTAATTCCACGGATCCAGCACAGTCGATATATAAGAAAAATGATTGCGTTAGGTAAAGGCTCTATTGCAAGAAGAAGGTAATTGATCACAGAGATGCTAAATTTCAGATGCTAGGAAAAGGCTCATAAAAACTTTGATATGGAGCGTAGTTATGTACGGCGTGGAAACTTAGTCATTAAAGTAGGAGGATAGACGCAGATTGGAATTTTATTAAATGTGGATAAGGATGGAGAAGTTGAAGTGGATTAAAAGGACAACAAACGATAAAGTGCTGGCTATGGTGGGGGAGGAGAGGGGATAGTTGGGAGAAATCCAAAAGGAGGCATGAAAATTGGATGAAGGGCGTATTGATCGGCAGTGGGATGTTGAAGACTGTGATAGAGGGGAGAATGTTAGGCAAGCGAGGAAGTTGGGATAGGAATAGGATACGCATTTAGTCTAGAGTATGGGTTGGAATCGTGCACATCCAACGATCAAACACAAATCCTTAATTCCTAGATCTAGTCTTATGCTGTAAGGTTGCCAACCTTAATAAGGTCTCAACGCAGAATACAGGGTTCGTCCGGAAAATAAGTGTACTGATTTTTTCCCGCCGCTCCAGGCGCGCCCAGCACCGCTCTGACGGGCTGCGATTGGAGGGGGGTATGTTGGCAAGCGACGCTGAAAAAGGCAGTCGGCTCTGAGCTGTGGTGTACTGAGGAGCTCTGTTAACGCGAACCTCCACGCTTCGACCCACGTCACGGAACGCGATGCCGAAGTTTTTGGAGCAGCGTTATTCCATCAAATTTGCGGTAAAGCTTGGGAAATCGTCTACCGAAACTGTCGGTATGATTAACCAGGCTTACGGGGAGTCAGCCATGTCCAGAAACATGATCTTTCGGTGGCACAAGATGTTCGTGGAGGACAGAGAAGAGGTCGACGACGAACCACGGCCTGGACGCCCATCAACGACACTCACCGACGAAAATGTGCGAAAAGTTCGCGATGTATTGAACTCTGATCGTCGTCTTAGTGTTTGGATGATAGCAGAGCAGTGTAATGTGACAAAAACAATAGTGCACGAGATTATTAGGGAGCAATTACAGATGCGAAAAATTTGTGCAAAGTTGGTGCCGAAAGTGCTCAGTGATGATCAAAGACTCAATCGTTTGTAAATCGAGACACAACTTGCGGATCACTGCAAAAATGATCCACATTTTTTAGAGAACTGTTCTGTTCCCGAAGATAAAGAGGAGTTTGAAAGGAACGCGATACGGGACTTTGGACGCCGTCAAAGAGGCCGTGACGACGTGTCTTCGAGAGGTTCCCGATGATGCCTTCGCGGGAGCGTTCCAGGAATGGGAACGCCGCTGGAACAAGTTGTTCGACTCACAAGGGTCCTATTTTGAGGAATATTAGCTTAAGATATGTAAAAGGGTAATAAATTTTTTTGCCTGAGCTCAGTACACTTATTTTCCGGACGAACCCGGTAACTTCTGAGATAAAACGGGAATTGGCGTTTAAAACTTGTCTCCGGCCTTTGCCATCCACTTGATTTACCGACACCTGATTATTTTCAAAACCAGTTTGCTAATTATTACTACATACATTATTCACTGAATAAATTACATCGGGCAATTCCGCCATTCTACCTCCTCATTGGTCCACCTCTTCTGCCGACGGTGAATTACGTATCAGCTGAGCGCCTGTTTACGCTTAGGAACAACAAGGGCACAAGATTGCTTAAGCGAACTATTTTCACATTTCCTTTTTTCATTTCTCCACACCTCACAATATATTGCACCACCTTTCAAAGTCATGCTTTAGCAACATAAACATTTTAATTCGCTGCAAATCTTTACATTCGATCAGAATGCACATTCTGGGTGCCGTTCATGATGAATGTTGTCTTTTTTCCTGCGTATTGCCACGACTACATAAACAGAAATCTACGAGAGTACATCAAACGTTTTCCCGCAACACTTAGTTTCATTTTTTTCCCGAAGACCCGTCAAGCTTCTCCATACTTGGAGGTCGTTTCTCATCCTCAATTTTTTTGCCCACGTCGGTGACCTTTCGAGAAAGGGAGCCGCTGCCGGGCCATCCGCTCCATTTCAAAGCACTTCCTCCTCGACTCCAGCGAATCGGTGATTAGTTCACATTCATGGATGGACGAATTTGTCTCGGAATTGGCTATCGATCATCCTCCCTTCCAGCGGTTCCGACCCTCTCCAGGAACAATGACCGTCTGGAAGGAAGCGCTGCCCCCGAAGACGACTGGGAGAACGAGAGAGAGGGGCGCGCTTTCGATTCCAAGGGCCCAAACAACAGCCCTCCTCACATCCACGCATTCTATGCATAGCCTTGAAAACTCGAGAGATGGGCTCCTTCTTACCGGAATAAATTCATCTTCGTTTCCAACTTTCCCAGAAATCGTCCGGCCAAAACACTTTACTCCCTCACACCCCCTTACTCCTTCTTCCTTTCATCATCCTCTCGGCACAAAAAGTAAACATTTTCAACGACTGCACTTTTGTAGTCTAAAGATTTAAGTACGCTCTGCACGACCTTAAAAAAAAGCACATGCTAAACAAATTATTTGAAATAATAGCGACATATCTAGAGCTAGATACACTATTCCCTTTTTCACCTCTTCATAATTTCCACGTCCACGGTATCCAAGTTTAAATAACTACGCATTGATATGAATAGAAGGAGACAACCGGTGAGGGTGGTATCTCAATGGGCACCACGCACTGCATATGCACTTTCTATCCTCGTTCATTTTCGGCTCACCATCCCTCTCTTAATTCCACGCCACTTTCCTTTTCTTTTCCTCCTCTCCAGTCCAATTCGCTACCACTTACATCCACTCTCTCTCTCTCTCTCTCTCTTGGTTATCAGCACTCAGCGTATTCTGCTTCAACGAGCATCTCCCGGAAACCTCACTCTTCCCCTACTATCACGCCTTTCTATTTTCTTTTTCGTTTCTTTTTCTTTCTCTAGATTCCTATATGCAAACACAATCTCAATAAAACCCCGATTTACTCTTATCGTCTTGCTCCTTTGGCTATTCCCGTCTTTCGGCATCCTGAAACGTTCCAACACCTCCACCGCCTTACCAACTCGTGCAGCGCCAACAAGCGCCCTTCTCCATTCCAGTATTACGTACTCTCAATGTTTCCGCTCCTACAGGCTACTTGGACACCCATTCTCCCTGCCGCCCCATCCCCCTGCCGCCCCTTCTCCCTGCAGCCCCTTCTCTATGCCGCCCCATCTCCCCATTCAAAGCACATCTTCTTCTCTTGCCCTCTTCTATTCAAAGTATACACACTTTCTCTCAAGTCCTCCGTCAACTTATCCATCTATCTATTTCATATATTCAATTGTTCCAGGCTCAACTTGTGGAAGTTTATGTTCATTAAATGAAGAACACAATGTATCTTTCCACTGATCTTTATTTACGTGCAATTAGTTTCAACGCTTCATCAGGTACAAATTAATCAAGTCGCGACCCATTTAAATACCATTCATGAGGGTGAGGTGGGGCGAGCAAGAATTTTCTTCGTTTTCGAGGGAGAAGATAAGCGTGAATATTTGTCGATGATTGGTGTTTGCAAATTGGCACCATGAAAGAATATCATGAGACGGTGTCATTAGGACCTGAATTACGTGGATCCATTCTTCATTGAAATACTGCCGGGTAAATCCACCAATTTGGACATGACGTCATCTCAGTGTTTTTGGCAAAATATCGACTATTATCGCCAGTAATTTTCATTGTAAAAATATGTTTTCCAAAAATAGCAGGATACTTTAAATAGGCGTTGACAACTAGAGTGCATCGCAACAGAAACGGTTGCCACCCGACCCAAGTGACCCAAAGAAAGATACGAGTACCTCCCAATTTCCGGCAAGTTCAATTAATTGACATTCGCCAACCCTGGCCAACTTTCGACCCCTGGGAATGGGAGCCAAAACCTAAAATAGAATTACGTCGCCCGGAATTTGACCACTGCGCACAAATTCCACACACGCAATAATCGATCAAACAACATTTAGGCCTCGAAGTGTTCGAAAGCTTTTCTTCAGCTCTCCTGATTTCTTAACCATACATCTCGTGAAAAGCTATTTGGAGACGTTTTAGTTATAAAATAGCATGCCAAACCCTCACTCCAAAATCACGCATGCAATTACACAGGCCCCAACCGCGCCCGTGGATTGCGTGCCAACCGTGTTTCCCTTCGCCTTCAATCGACCGTGAGGACAGCACAGGACCCCGGGGGATTAATCAGATCAAAAGCTCTGTAGCTAAATGCAGTCGGCAAGTCCTGATTGCGCTGATGGAGTAAATTCACCAACAAATTAGACGAGGGTTGCATTGACATTAAACCTTCCCGCGGTCGCGGATGAGTTGTTGTCATGCGATCCTTTCTCATCACGGGAGAATCTCGGAAAAGGGGATTGCCCTCCGCCACATCGAAGAACATCCCTATGCCAACTTGTTTCCGCCCACACACTCCCCGACTAAAAAATTGCTTCCAACCACTAAGTACTTGTTCCTTACAAAGTCAACTTCAAAAGATGATGGATGATTGTAGAACAGGTTTGAAGAGTGAACGAAAAATGTCTTTTATTTTTGATGGTCAAGAAAATCACGGAGGACACTCGAATGGCTGACTTCGTAAGGTCGTTCCCCTAGTTCTCCATCCCTTTTACCCTACATGATACTTCAAAATATCCGCGGCTTAAAAATATTCTCCGCAGCACAATTAACCTCGAGTAATGTATGGAGTCGTTGTTTAAATGAGTGATTTCATGAACTAGAACGAATATAACTCCTCGTTCGTAATTTAGGAAAAGATTACATGACATAATATTGCATGGAAATGTTCGTGTTAACGGAAAAAGGACGGCTATTCCGATGCTCAAAGAATAAGACAAGTGGTTCAGCGTTTTACTCCAGATGCGATTCAAACACCCTTGAGCCAAGCTTCGTGATTTGCGTATGTCGGGGAACGGATCATCCTGGGAAATTGTGGGACCGCTGAGGGAAAGAAATTATTATTATTATTAGGTAATCTACCGGTTAAGGTAGGTTTTTCGATGGACACGGCTCCTAAATAAAACATTTTGTGACTCCTAACACAACACAAAATATCAAGAATCCTACTCTACATCAGGTCCCTTTTCATCTCTGAATACATTCGTCCTCCCTTCATCCCGTCCAATATCCCAATCCTGTTCCTTCCCTTTCCTCGTTTGCCTAACATTCTCCCCTCAATTACAGTCTTCAACATCCCACTACCGGTTAATACCCCTTCATCCACCTTTCCTGCCTCCATAGGATTGCTCCCAACAAACCCCTTTCTTCGCCTACGATACCAAGTACTTCCTCATTTGTTTTCTTCTCGGTCAATTTCACCTTCTCCATTCTTCTCCACACCCACATTTCAAAAGCTTCCAATCAACAACTATCCTCCTGCTTCAATGACCACGTTCCTACGCCGTACATAGCTGCGCTCCATATCAAAGTTTTTACGAGTCTTTGCTTAATATTCTTACTCAACGTCCCTATCAACAACTCCCTCATCCTCGTGAAAGCCTCATTGCCTAGCGCAATTCTTCTCCTTACGTCCCTACTACTTTGACCGTGTTGGTCCAAAACATTTCCGAAATACGTAAACTGTTCAACCGGCTCTAGTTTTTGCCCTCCTATTTTGCTGTTTAGCTAAGCCTTTTTCTTTCTAGAAAATCGCAAAACCTTTGTTTTATTAATGTTGATTCTCATCCCATACCTGTCGCACTGAATTTCCAATTCACTCAGCAATTATTGCAACCCCTTGGCTGACTGACAAACTAAGGCTGGGTCATAAGCAAATCTAACTGATTTTACGAATTCTCCGCCCACTTTCATTCCTACATCCAGTTCTTCCCACGCGTCTTTAATCATTTCCGCTAGATACAGGTTCACGGTAACGGAGATAATGGGCAACCCCGCCCTACAACTCCTCCCAACACTGCCCAACCGGACTCCCCGTTCCCCACTCGCACCTCAGCAGACTGAAACATGCGCAGGTTGGCTCCTTTCCCTCCAACCTATTCCTATTTTCTTCAATATACTCATTACTTTTTCCAAATTCACTTTATCTAACGCTTTTTCAAAATCTGCGAAACAGGCAAATACCTCCTGGTTGTATTCTATATTTCTCTCGATTAATAATCTCATTACTACAATGGCATCACGCCTACCTCTCCCCTTCCTAAACCCAAACTGATCGTCCCCTAAGTCATCATTTGTCCTACTCTCTATCCTTTTCTTTATGATCCTGATAACAACTTTAGCTGCGTGGGATATCAAATATATTGTCCTGTAGTCCTCGCATGATGTAGGCTTTACTTTCTTCTGAATTGGAACTAAAACTGATTTCACAAAGTCATCCGGCCAGATTCCTTCCTCATAAATACTACGGATCAGCCCATATGGCCTCTTCCTCCCAAATTTTCCTAAACATTTCAATAGTTCCGCGGGAATGTTATCCACCCCCACGGCCTTATTTAGTTTCATCTCCCTTAATGCCCTTTCTATCTCATCAAGTATGCCTTGGACCTAAGCTATCTTTCTCTACATCATGTTCCTTTTCTATGCTTAACTTTGTTTAAAGTTCTTATATATATATTACTTCCATCTCTCTTCGATCTTTCATGCGTTAACTATTATCTTACCCCCCTTATCTCTTACTGTTAGCATAGATCTCCCTTTCTTACTCCCCGATAAAAATTTAACTTTGCTGTACAGCGCACCAATTTCACCCTTCCTCTGCAGACTTTCCATATCCTCGCACTGCGTCTTCCACCATGCTTCCCTTGCCCTATTTCTTGCCCGCCTTAATGTATTGTTAAATTCTTTATACTTCAATTTGCCTAACTCTGTATTTACATTCTTCTATTTCCTCCGCTCATTCATCTATGTAGTCATCTCATCCGTGACCAATGGTTTCCTAGTCCTTTTAGCGTTAACGGTTCCAATAGTATATTTTGCAGCTTTCGATAACCCTTTCTTAATCCTTTCCCATTTTTCTTCGATAGTACTTAGCTCTTTACCATCCTCCATGATATCTTTTACCGCCTGATTGTATTCCTTCCTTTTCAAACCATTTAATGCTTCTACATTCCATTTCCTAACTCGACGCCCCTGCCTTATCTTGTTGAAACGGACGCTACATTTCATAACAACTAAATTGTGGTCAGAGTCCGCAACCGCTCTCTGGGAGCTGTGCGAATTTTTCACACTGTTCCTAAACCTGTGTCTAACCAGAATATAATCTGGCTGATACCTTTCTTAGTCGCATGGTATTTCCCATGTATACCTGCGTCTTTTGTGGTGTCTAAACCCAGTGTTGGTGATGACTAACTCCTGTCTCATGCGGAACTCAACTGCTTTCTCTCCACGGTCATTCCTCGTACCTAAACCGTATTCCCCCACCTCATCCCCATTTCTTTCTTCGCCAACCGTCGCATTCCAATCCCCCATCACTATCAAACTTTTCCCTGCAGGAACACACAAGATGATGTCCTCTAATTGATCGTATATCATATTCACCCCTTCCTCTGTATGGTTGCTCGGTGGCATGTATACCTGAATAATAACTAAGTTCGTCGGTTCTGCTTTTGTCTCTACTATTAATATTCTATGCGTTTCCTGTTCCATGCTGACTATGCTTCTTCCTACCTTTTTATTTAATACAATGGCAACCCCTCGTTGGCTCTCGTCCCCGCCGCTGCATGATATTCTATACTGATCACTCCAGTAATTCCCACTATCGTTCCATCTCACCTCGCATAAACCTAAAACATCTATATTTACCCTTTCCATCTCTCGCTTAATATTCTCCAATTTCCCTGTTCTCATCATGGTCACAACATTCCACGTTCCTATTTTAACTAATTTGGTCTTCTTTTCCTGCGTCTTCTGTTTTGCTGCCGTCGGTTTTCCATTGCAAGGATTTCGTGGGATGAAGATCGCGGAAGCCTTGCCTCCCCCACTGTCGCGCACGACACACGGCCGATTGGTCCGAGCCCCGTAGTTTCCATGACTCAAAATCTCTGTATTGTCCGTCATTTAAATCTTGGGAATGATGTGTTAGTGTGTAGTGTTTTCAACGTGACACCATCACTTACTGGCCGCCCCACAGGGGTCAGACGCAATTGCAGCCGCCTCACTGAGGAACAGACGCTGCGTGGACTACCTTTCGTCTGGCTCCTCACATTCGACCTATCTGGCATGGGTGACCCTACCAGGAGCAATTATTATTACTCCCGCCAGCAGAGATCTAGGAGTCATCTGAACGCACAAGCCCTTCCACCAAGTCAGTCCGGGGATGGAGGGAAATGAATATATATCCCCAAATTTAGGACCTTTAAATGATTATTTTCCTAGAAAAGAACGTTTGATCTAATGAGACATGATAGTGTTTCTTTTTACTATTGCCTTTGGAGAGGTTCTAAAGCTGTAAATAATCATTTAACTGAATTACTACGTTTCTTCCAAAACCGTTTCCATCGTGGTGGCATAAACGATGGCTTTAAGTGTTAATCCAGTATTTCTCTCGCATAAAAGATTTGAACAGCGGCCAGTTTTTCTTTCTTTCTCTCTCTTGACATTCAACAGGAATAAGACCGTTGGAGAGCAATCGGAATAGAACCCTTCTTAAAAAGACGCGTTTCCCCACGACAGAGCGTTGAAGCCAAATGGCCCAATCCTTCACTTTAATCAGCGACGGAAATATCTCCCCGCCCTGGAGAAAAATTACTCCACACTCCGCCAAGTAGGAAAACTAAACGGTATAACTCTGGGGTCATCCGTGTAAAATAATCTCAAGTTTGTTATAAGTCTCTTTTGGACACCAAGGAAAGGCGTTATCGAACCACGAAAGTTTTTATTTTGAAAATAAACGCGGCACTCTTTGTTATTCCAGTTAACTTTATTTCACCATCTAGGTTTAGTTACGGCGCAACATTTCGTCGGATCAAAAGAACCGTTGCGGCACAAAGAAATATATTTAATTGCAATCAAATATTATGCAGTTTATTTCTTCACGAAGAATTTCCTCAATTTTACACTATCTAGTATTGTTCATTACCATCTAATAAGGTTATTTATAATATAGGTTAATTACGATATTCCAGATTCCCCACCAAACTGACCCGACTGGCCAATTAATTGTGCATGGCATGACATTGTGCATGGCGCGTATCAAAAGAGTCGCCTATCTAAGGCTGACTTCGCACACGTTCGCCGTGACCATCCCACCTACTTCGCACCGAGACTGGAAAGAGCCTCCATCGCATTCGAAGACTTTCTTCGTTTGAGCTGCCAGAACGAAGGGAACTCTGGACTGACCTTAATTTACCCTTGCTTCCTTCAAGTAGACTCCCTTCGAAAAAGCCTTAGGACTCTCGTACATTCCGATACCTTACTCCTTATCACCTGTGCCTTAGTAAAGGCTCACTTCATAGGAACCACTCACTCCCAAAAGCAGTAGGCCTGAGTCGATTAAAATATTCATTGCCAGAATTAATACATTCGCTGAAAAGCCTTCGATGTCGCACCGTTTTGCATCCGCACACCGCTGCCGGCGGGACTAGTCACGCCTCGTACGCCTTATGGAAGACGGCGCCCGGAATGCTGCTAAGCTCCCTCGTCACGGCATGGTGTAACGATTCCACCGAGCCGCGGTGACGACCTTTCCGTACGGATTTCACTAAATTCGGTTACTTAGTCAAACCCATACAATCCTGACGTAACCCCTGAAGGGGCAACGTCTGGGCTCTAGGATGGCTGAGGCAGGGTCAAGAAGCTCTTGGCAGAGATCCGCGTGCGAGTTTCCATTCATTCATCCGAGAGCCCTCGTGGCACGAACTTCACCCACACCTTTCTCTTGACCATTTTTTTACCCACAAGTCGATGAACCCCACTTTTAGGAATGCCAACTTCATCAGAAACAATGCCAGCACTTAATCTGCGATCCCTGTCCAACAAAACCTTCACTTTTGCAAGATTTTCGTCACTTTTTGAGGTCGAAGGGCGTCCTGAACGCTCGGTGCCTTCACTACCCTCCCGAAACAACTCGTACTACTCAAAAACATCCGATCTACCCATGGCGTTTATCACCATAAGCTGTCTCGAGCATGTCACTAGTCTCTTTCTCGGTTTTGCCCGATTTCACACAAAATCTGATGTCATAGTGCTCCTCCAATTACAGGTACATGACGGAGCGACTAGGTCACGTTATAGAAGTTTCTCGAACGAACGACCTGCCTTCCCCAAAGGCTGGGATCCAACTACCACGGGCCTCCAGTCTTCCCTGAGACTGCCCTCCTTCCAACGCAGCCAAAGAAACCGCCACCCGTCCGTCCGTCTATCCGGGAAAAAATAAGTCATACTACCTTTGGGACAGACGTTCTTTGGTCAGTATTTCTGAACAGCCGATGTAATAATTTCATCAATTCTGATGTAAAACAAAGCGGCTGCAACCTTTACAATACCGTATGAACGAATTCCAGTGTTCGTGTATTTGAGTTTCCGAACCAGGTTGCGTTGACGTCTTCGCGCTGAGAAAATCATTCGCCGGGATTCGAACCCGCGCCGTTCTGCACACACATCAACGACAAACTTGGCTTAAGTAAGGTCACTACGCTGACTTTTATCTACGTGGCTTACAATACTTGGGTGTGGTATTTCCGCATCCTATTGTTCGATTGTGGTACTAGGAATGACGTCATGATCCCTTTCCTTCGATCAAGCAGCAGCATCCCTCCGCAGCTAGGGGAAGTACCTCTGGGCCGTGGCAGCTGCGGGGTGGCCACGGTTCCATCCAAGCATTCTCCCTGAGTACGGCATAGCGCCGTAATGGCCAATTATTTTCGTCCTTTGACACTGTCAGCGATTTAATAAGCGCGATTGCACGTTGAGTACATTCCATTATCCCATCTTGTCACACTTCATCTTTTGGAATCTCAAACTGCAGAAGAATCGTAACCTCCCGTGATTCTCTTCCAATCCAAGATGTGTCCTTTATTTTGAAACAGTAAGATATCATGCGCTTGAATCTCTTGAGAAACAAGTGGCACAGCGAGGCCGTTCCGTGGGGAGAAGTACTACCGCCCATGCGAGCACTCTCTCCCGCGGCCCGTCGATCGAGCACTCCCAGTTCTCAGGGCACAAAAGCCCTAAGGATCGCTGAATTGGATTATTTGTCATCCCAGCGGAAATATTCGTCCCCGCCACAACCCGGCGCTTATTTGGGGCCGAAACACCATTTTTCCCTATTCCTTCGAGTGAGCGTCCCGATCTCTCGCAGCGATGGTGGAGAAGGGAAATAAATTTCAAGGGCGGATAACGGAGGGTGGAAGTAGGCCACGCTGGAGCCGCTCAACGACTCCAGCATTTAAGCGTTTGTTTCGTTCGAGTGGATGGAGACTCGATGTTTCGTCGAGCGCCGGATAACGATGTTCCGGCGACGGCGTGGGGAGATAAGGGGAAGGGCTCTCCCGAGGACGGGGGAGCAAAACGACGACGACAATGACTGCTAAGTTGGCGAGGAAGGCGTTTCAAAGACGTCATCCCCCCGCCCCCCTCTCCTCGCCCTCTTGAAGAGGAGAGGAGAGAGTGGGGTGGGAGGAAGTTTATGGAGACCCAATTTCACTTTTTCCTCGAGTCGTCGAGAGGACTATAGTTTCGGTCCAAAACACCATGTACATATGTGTGAATAGGCGCACATACAGTAGTATATAAAAAATCCACCCAACTATGAATTATATGCATGTACATAATATACATAGCAGTACTATGTATATTATTATTATTATACTATGTATACATAGCAGTACTATATGTATGTATATATATATATATATATATATATATATATATATATATATAAATTTTTTATTACTATTCGGCAATCTACCGGTTAAGGTAGGTTTTTGGATGGACATAATTACTGATTAAATAATTTGTGACCCATAGCAAAACAAAACATCCTAATCTACATCAGGTCCCTCTTCAGCTCTGAGTACTTTCTTCCTCCCTTCATCCCGACCAACATTCCTATCCTGTTCCTTCCCTTTCCTCGTTTGCCCAACATTCTCCCCTTTATCACAGTCTTCAACATCCCACTGCCGGTCAATACCCCCTTCAGCCACTTTTCCTGCCTCCATAGGATTGCTCCCAACAAACCCCTCTCTTCGCCCACCATACCAAGTACTTCCTCGTTTGTTTTCTTCTCTGTCCATTTCACCTTCTCCATTCTTCTCCACACCCACATTTCAAAAGCCTCCAGTCTACGTCTATCCTCCTGCTTCAATGACCACGTTTCCGCGCCGTACATAGCTACGCTCCATATCAAAGTTTTTACGAGTCTCTTCTTAACACCCTTACTCAACGTCCCCGTCATCAACTCCCTCCCCCTGGTGAAAGCCTCTTTGCCTAGCGCAATTCTTCTCCTTACATCCCTACTACTTTGACCCTGCTGGTCCAAAACACTACCGAGATACGTAAACTGTTCTACCTGCTCTAGTTTTTGCCCTCCTATTCTAATATTAAGCTTAGCCTTTTTCTTTCTAGAAAATCGCATAACCTTTTTTTTATTAGTATTGATTCTCATCCTATACCTGTCGTACTGAATTTTCAATTCACTCAGCAATGCTTGCAACCGCTTGGCTGACTGACTAACTCAAGCTTGGTCATCAGCAAACCTAACTGATTTTACGTATTCCCCGCCCACTTTCGTTCCTACCTCCAGTTCTTCCCATGCCTCTTTAATCATTTCCTCTGCATACAGGTTGAACAGCAACGGTGATAATGGGCAACCCTGCCTTACACCCCTTCCTAACATTTCCCAACCGGACTCCCCGTTCCCCACTCGCACCTGAGCAGTCTGAGACATGTACAGGTTGCGGATTAGCCTCCTTTCTCTCCAATGTATTCCTATTTTCTGCAATATACTCATTAGTTTTTCCCAATTCACTCTATCAAACGCTATTTCAAAATCTACGAAACAGGCAAATACCTCCTGGTTGTGTGCTATATTCCTCTCGATTAATAATCTCATTACTGCAATGGCATCACGCGTACCTCTCCCCTTCCTAAACCCAAACTGATCATCCCCTAAGTAATCATTTGCCCTACTCTCTATCCTTTTGTTTATGATCCTGAGAACAACTTTAGCTGCGTGGGATATCAAACTAATTGTCCTATAGTCCTCACATGACGTGGCCTTTACCTTTTTCGGAATAGGAACTAAAACTGATGTCACAAAGTCTTCCGGCCAGATTCCCTCCTAATAAAAACTACGGATCAGCCCGTAGAGCCTCTTCCTCCAACATTTTCCTAAGCATTTTAAAAGTTCCACGGGAATGTTATCTACCCCCACGGCCTTATTTAGTTTCATCTCCCTTAATGCCCTTTCTATCTCATTGTCTAGTATTCCTGGACCTAAGCTGTCTTCCTCTACGTCATTTTCTATTTCAATGTCTAACTTTGTTGGTCTGAGTTCTTTACCATACAGTTCTTCTATATACTCCTTCCATCTCTCTTGGATCTCTCCTGCGTCAACTATTACCTTACCCGCCTTATCTCTAACTCTTAGCATAGCTCTTCCTTTCTTACTTCCCGATAAAAATTTAACTTTGCTATGCAGCGCACCGATTTCACCCTTCCTCTGCAGACTTTCCATATCCTCGCACTGCGTCTTCCACCATGCTTCCTTTGCTTTATTTGTTGCCCGCCTCAATTTATTGTTTAATTCTTTGTACTTCATTTTGCCTAATTCAGTATTTACATTTTCCGGACCATTAGGTCTCAATTTCGCCCAAAGAAAGACCTCTATCTATCTATCTATGTTATGTGTGTTTACGTGATTCTTTCAAGGCAAGTAGATAAGGGGGAGGAAGGCCTTGATTCCGTTTATGGAGGCCTCTCTACTCGCGATGAAGAGAGTCGAAGGAGGAGGTTGACAACATGCCCTCTGTTCCATTTCTATCGAGGTATTTTGGACGCGCCTAGCGCTTCATTCGTTCGAGTGGCGAAGCGCGTAATATAATGAGGAACACAAGGGGCTACTCTCCGTCTCTTTCAAGCCCATTCACCACGATACACTCTTATCCTCGTTTTAAGTGGTTCCGCTGTCGCCGTGAGGGGAACAAAAGACTACCTCTATTTTCTATCCTCATATCTTGTATTGAGCATGGCGAAAATTCATTCTCATGACAAAATGGTATTATTTTACGCTTAGGATATAGGTTGAAAACTGAAAATCACAGTAAAGCGATTCCCAAAATTTACTCTTATCTGTCCGTCCTTTTATTACGAGTTATTTTAGTACCCTGTAAGCCAAAGCTAGGGTTTGTGACAGTATGAGAACAAAATGTAGAAATGGTACAAAATGAAGGCGTAGCAAGTCAATTTAAATAATGTAGTAAATCTAAAGTCATATTCATAAATAATATGTTTTGGAAGGGTAAAAATTTTTAGATGTAGTTCCAGACTTTTAGATATTTGGCAACCAGCGCCACGTGCGATGAAGTAGATCGTGTAGACTTGTAAATGGGATTCTCACGAAGTTGGATTAATTGCCGGATTGGATCGCGTGCAGCGTATATGAGCTAGATATGTAAAATGTTTTTATGACAAATTTAGTGTCATATCCAAAATATTAGAGCGGCTAGGCTGGGAATCACTCACGGAGCAAAGGTTAAACTATAGATTGAAGCTTTTGCATAAATTGGAAGGACGTCTGTTTAGTTTGTTGAAAATATATTATTACCCCTATTTTATTACGGGATGAGAGATCTTGTCGATGAAGCTAGAGAGATCAAATGTAGAGCAGATAGATTTAAGATGTCATTTCTCCCTCGAACGCTGAATGAGATCAGAATAACTGAATCCGACCGCGCTAGGGAATAAAAGTGTTATCGTCAAAATTAGTTCGGCGCATATTAATTCCCTGGCACACATCCTAGCAGTGGCTTGCAACGTACTAAGGCATACAAAATATGCAAAGATGGAGCTCCAACAAAGAATGCTATCTACATGCAAGGTGGAAAATATGCTCAAAATAAAACTGTGATTTGAACCGCTAAATTAAAAAAAAAAGTTTCTCATGAAATATAACTACACATACCTGTTCAACTTATACGATGCACGCAGAAATGTCGAGAAATAAGAAGACTTCGAAGCAGTGGAAACAATATCAGTTCAAATAACTTATAGGAATGAATATTGCAAATATAAAACATGAATGAAGAACTTTTATCCCCTTCATAATTTCGGAGTCAAGCATATTTCGAATAAAGAATAAAGGCAGAAGAGGTCTATGTTGAAGCAGTTACGGAAAAAGGTAATTCACATAAAACGCAGAAATACTTTTTATTGTAATCCTGCAAGCCATTATTTAGGAAAACTCATCGGAAACAGGTTCCTTCTTTCTTCCAAATGAAAGCAAAATACGAAGAGTTCCCCCATATCCGCAGTCCCAGTTGGTCCCTCTCCTTTGGCACGAAGTCAGAGGCGATCGGCATACCCAGAGTGCGTGCGTTCCCCATGTTGGATGCTCAGGGAGGGTTGTCCGTCGCACGCAAGAGGCGCGAGGGGGGGGGAGGCCCGGAAGGAGAGCCCGTCGCCAGGATAAATATATCAACAAGTGGTTCCTGCACTGCCTCGCGGCCCCTATCGATTTCATACCAAGACTATCGGCATCCCCCGTCCTCCGCGACGCAAAAATCAACTAGGTTCGAGGGGTTGGTGCCATTGCACCCTAGAAAGAGAGGATTAGTGCGAAAAGAGGCGAGGGGTGAGGATTTACGACCAAAGCAAGAGGTCTCATTCATACGGAGAGCATAATTCATTTCCAGGGCTCCATTATTTTGTGATTTAACGCTGGTTAACTTAAAATACCTCCAAATCTAACTATAACTATTTGCAGTGAATATTAAGATGTGCTAAAAAATTATAAAAATGAATTATAATTGCATTTTTCATAACAGTATTAGAAATAGGCATTAGAGGTTTGTACCTTTGAACTACTAATCAATGCACGAGTTCACGCCTTACGGTTTTATTGATATTTAATTTGCTTCAACACATTTAATCCGCATTGAGTCAGATATTTGGTTTAGAGAGTTTGATGTTCTGTTGAAGATTACTCGAATTCTGGACTTGCGTATTAACTTGTAGCTTTGAGAAATGGACCACGGAAGAAATTCCATTATCGTTAACACTGGCTCAAATTTGACTACACACGTGCCTCGACGGACTGAAAAATAATTAATTTCAACGGCCGACAACTCACATCACCTTAAAATTTGGTTACAACTCACATGAATGGTATGATGCACTAAACTGTTGAAGTTATTTCCGAATCAACACACGTTTTCCGGCTTGTGTCCTCAAACAAAGAGCCATATTCTCTGTCTTCGAGAGCTTCTTTCCTCAATTTCAATATATGTAATATGCAGATCATAAAGTGACCCATTTATTACCAAACTTGTTATATAGCTCTTATAACTCACCAGTAAAATTTTATTGGTTTATATTTATATATCGACCATAAACAAAATAATCAACCTGAAGGTTGGTTCGGCAGGTGATGGCAGAGTTCACCCAGTACTAAGCCCTATACGGCGTGTGAAATTCACACATAAGGACCAGTATTTCACAGAAAAAAGGATGCCATGTTTCGATATTTTACTACTCTAGTATTTTTATAATGTTATTTGATTCATCAATTTCTTGGACGGGATTAATTGTTTACCGATTTCATGCGAAAAGGGGAGTTGCCCATGGGAGGGACAAGTGGAGTCCCTTGCCTCAAATGGAATATGCCGCCAAAAAGATTCCAAGTCGCTAAGTCATTCGCGTGCCATAATCATCGACTCCAGTTTAAATAGTTTCAAAAACTGGCAGAGCAGTAGGAACAGAATGTTCGCGGACGATGCGACATCGATATTCACACAATATGCATAAAAGCCAAAGCGTAATTCGGTTTCGATCCCTCGCCGTGAATATTATATGGGGAATATATCAAAGCGATTTCAAGCGGCCTGTTTTCTTCAAGAATATTACCACCAGTTAATAAACCAATTTCCGATTCAAATCAATATCTCGGAAAAGCCTTTCTTAAGGCGATCCAGGGTCTTAGTTCATTAATCCACCTTTGGAGCAACACATAGATACACAATTCCCTCAATACAAACACCCACATAAAATGTAGACATGTGTGAATTACATTGAATAAACACGAGACCATAAGCGGAGGAACTGCTTATGTGTAGCGTTTGCGGACAAATATAAAGGAGTCATAAAAAGGAGAAAAACCAGGTTCCAAAGAAATAGAAGGGTGCCACTAAAGCATGCATCTATTCTCGGATTTCCAACTTAGAGTAAATCGAATGCCAACGTCTTCATTTGAAATGGAAGTAAACACCTAAAAAAGCGGGGGGTGGGGGTTGGAGCAAGGAAATATCAATCATGATTAAAGTTAGATTTACGAATTTACGATTCCTGACTTTTTCGGTGAAAACGGTGCACAGCAAAAGTTAAGAAATGACTCCGTTAAAAGTAATATGGCCTTGACACAGGGTGTACATGTATATGAAGTGAATCCAGTAGGAAGAAACTAATACGTAAGTATTGGACGTCATAATGTTATGTTTTTTGATTGGGTTAGGTTGGGGAGCAGGACCATCACAGATTCCCTGGGGTGGATGAGAGATTAGAGTCATTATTTATTTGTTTCGAAATTCAAATTTAAATTCGAGGGTAATAGAAGGAGGAGAAGAACATGGAATTGAATTTTCATAGAGGAAGTTTGAATGCAAAGGAAGGGATAACAGAAAAACCTCGCAAAAAAAGTGAATAAAAAAGAGTTTAGGACGGCAAAGGAAAGATACCTCGGACACAAAAACGGAATCAAGTGACCCACGAAGAAAAAAATGGAGACATCAGAGTACAATTGGAGAATAAAAAGAGCCATGGCTGACAGCAGGGGTGATAGCGATGGGAGAGAGAAGGAAACAAGCACTGATCAGGGCAGAAAAATGGACGGGGAGCCAAGTCATAGATTTAGTCGAGAAACCAAGAAGAGCTTGAGAGTGAAGGAGAAAGGATAGAGAGAATTTTCAGACAAAGGGTAGAGTAAAAGCTCTATGACAGAAGGCAGAAAAATTGCTAGGGCGGGGCAAGGGAAAAATTTCACCGACCCAATGAGATAGGACAGGAGGGTCATCCTTGGAACCCAAAGGGATTTAGGGAAAATGGAAATAAAACGGGGAAAACCCTCGCGGCAAAAGGATGAGGCAGGCTACTTCGGCGAAGAAACGGAACAATTTCAGAGCGTAAAAATCATTCGCCTTGACTGGGCTCTGAAATTGTTGCATTGAAATGCACATTAGCGGATGACTCCGTTAAAAGTTACTGTTGCGGCATCTCCCGCAGTTTCTTTGGAAGAAACGGAAGACAATTTGGAGAAGGGTACGCGTACATCCACCCAGGAATACTATGGCAAAGCGAGATTCAAAGCGAAATGAAGGCAAACAAGGCAGCAGATATGATAGATATCATTATCCTGGATAATGATCAACAAATTCAGAGGATACTGGGAGGAAAATATACTTGGAATTATGCGTGTAAGTTGAGAGGAAGAAATTGGGCCGAATATTATCCCGGATAGTAACCAAAGGATTCAGGCTGGAAAATATACTTGGAATTAATTATGCGTGGAATTTATGAGGAAGAAATTAGATGACTTCTAGAGGACAAGTTTGAAACCTAACATAAAAATAACAAGACTTCAGCATTTCATGGTTATAGGGCTATAAGTTAAATTTCACCCAAAGCAAAGGTAGAAGTGACAATTTTCAGGAGAAAATGGTGATAACACAAAGGGCAAAAAGACCAGTTTTGGGGTAAAAAGGAGACTGGAACACGCGATACCATTGCTGTGACAAGTGATGGAAAGTAATATTTAGAACAGAGCAAGGATGTATTTGGGTCCTAGGATTTTGAGCGAGTACACGATAGAATAGAGTGTGATGACAATTCTGCAGAATGGAGGAGTAGACTGGAGGGGTTTGTGGCTAATTGGAAACCTGCACATACTTAAATGAGCCACGCTGCACAAATGAGGGTGAGGCTGGAAGGAGAATCTGGAGAGAGGAGCAGTGAGATGCAGAGGGTAGGTAAGGGAGAATTTTTCCTCGTTATGACCCTTCAGCGCATTTTGAACTATTTGATAGTGAAATACTTACAGGAATTAGTTTTGAAGGAAGGTTGGTGGCGAGGCGACTAAATCAGATTTGCAGTCAAACAAACAGTAATCAACAAAAGGATGCATTAAATGGTTGTAACATGATATGAGGACCACAAAAATTGTTGGATGAAGATTAATCACAATAAATCACAAGTATTGGGTTTCGAAATAATTGGATGACATAACTGAGCAATATTTTTGAGAGAGAAGAGCTTAGTCGAGGGAAAATTCGAAATTGCGTTCCAATTGCGAAAGAAGAATTTGCAACGATGAAGAAATTAACGACAGACGCGCGAAGTTAAGAGGCAAAAGAAAAGATTTGCGAAGACGTTAAAACGGTGTATGACACCAGTTGGATGAAAAACCTGGTCTTTGAGGCAAAAGAGTATTAGAATGTAATAGGGGAGATTAAAATATGGGTATCGAGAAAATTTCCACAGTGACTGAATTAAATAATTGGTAATTATCCAGATCCAGAGCATACCATTAATAAGTGAACTTCATGCCAACGAAAGATAAATAAAAGAATTCTACTGTTTCAGGATACCTGAGTGAATTCCACACATTCCAAACTTCCCAGTCTCGCAGCGGGTATCCGTTACATCTATGCCATTAACGCCACATGCCATAAGAGTGCATCCGCCAAAGCATCGAATTTGAAAATTAACTTGATTAGCCATGAGGTCTGATATTTAAGCTAAAATCACGGAAAATAATAATTGTCAGAAAGAAATCAGAATTTCATTTTGGACATATTATTTTGGCTGAACACGACGAATTTAGAATTCTAATGAGCACTACCAAATTCTAATTTACTAACCTTGCTTACTTTCGAAAGCGTACGAATTTGGATATAATTTATCGGATCCAATCATATCAAATTGAAACACGATTAAAATTTTTGTATAATATGCAATAGTGTATGTAATTCCCTCGGACCAAATTTGAACATTTCACAGACAATGAATCCATCAAGGAAGGTAAAAAAGGCGTCTCCCTCCCGTGCCTCCTTTTCATTATTCCGGGAGAGTGTGTTCGTCAGAGGGTGGGGTTGGTTTGGAGGATGGGGTGGAAATACGAACATCCCTGCACAGCGGAAGATGGAATCTGGGCCTCTTAAACCGTGCCATTTAAACGAACCTGTTCAAAAGCGCTGTGTCATTGGTACCCGGGAGCAATAAAGACCCCCGGTGTACGTGTGTGTGCACCCGTAAAAGTGTCCGTGGCAGCATGATGGGGGGGGGGGGCTCATCTCTCTGGAAACTGCCGCGCGATTACGGACGGGCCGCCGGCGGAGGCTGTGAAACGAATCAACGTCGCTCGAAGGCATGTCGCGGGACATACCTTCCTAATGCAACGCCTCCCCGCGGCCGAGAAATAAACCCCGGGGAGGCGAAACACCTCCCTCCCTCTCCCCTTGAGAATTCCTCCCGTAATTGGAGAAAAAAAAGAGTGCTGAAATGCGCCTGCCTGCGCGACCAGGAAACCTCGGAGAACGCCTCCCGTCTCATATTGGTCGATGAAGAGCGGAATTGCGAAGGGAGACATTCCTCCGTCAAAAACGGTGGCTTTATTTAATTTTTATTAGTTTGGAATATCACAATAGGTTTTCCTAATCGTCCAAGTTTCTGTGGATTGAAATTCCGCAGATTTCCAGTCCAACGAAATGTGGAGGAAGAAGTGAAGACCGTAAAAGAAGGCGAACATGGGACGCAATTCTTTGAGCAACTGAAATGGCAGCGCGGGTTTACGCGAACTTCAATTAACTTTGATGCTTGGCTACATGAAATACCAGATAGAAAATTAGCGATCTCGTATTTAAATACTTATTCAAAGCTATTTAACAGTGTCTACATTACACCCCACAGGGCACAGTGGTGAGGGGTCACCACCCGTAAAAGAGAATAAAACCACAAGTAAAACCAGCAAATGCATAATACAACTATAAACTCTATATAACTCTACGCCGACACAAGCGAATGCAATTATCGTGTTTGACTTGCACGCATGCAAATATATATACTATCAACTAACATACACATGCACCTATGTATACCTGATGTCTACGCAGCGTTTATTCTTGTCCTGACTTGCAAATGGATTGTTTTCAATTACGCTATGGTGATTTTGGTTTCTTACTGTTATGATTCCTGGTTGTCCGCGGATAGAACGAGTATTTTTATTTATCTGTTCTGGAGTCTATCCCTCTTATCTTATCTTTGTGATCTGGTCTACTCAAACAGCAGGGGATAATAATTTTTCCTTTAGTGTCATCGTTAAAATTCGTTTGTTCTGAACCTTTCTAAAAGTCTAAGTCTCGCTTGTTCCCTTCGCATTTCGAGTGGCTCCCCATGTAATTCCCCCAAAAGACATCTGGTCAAACTCGTCTTCTTATTGTAATAATTCTTAGACGAATCTGGCGGATTTTCTCTGTAATTTATCTAATGATTTTTGCCAAACTTACTCCCAAGGATCCCAAATATTTGCGGTATATTCCAAATTCTAACTAGACCGAAATAACACCTCTCTTTCACTTAAGGTTGACATAAGCAAGTAAATTTTTTCACTTTGTTCGACATAAACTGGTTCGATGTAACCATGGGCTTTATCAATGTGGTGAAGGTTGAGAGATTTATATTCGCACATTAAATGGTAAATTGTAATTTTTTTGGGGAGACGACCGACAGCTGAGGCCATTTGCACCATTACGGATGCACAGGAAAGCATGAAGGGTGGAGAGAAACCTGGCATCGGCACTAGCCTACTCTTGACGAGGAAAGGTGCCGAGGGGGTCCGCACTTTAACGTCCCATCCGACGGACGTCGTACTCGCTCAAAGTGCCATCCACAAAGCACCTCAAGTAGGAATCGGGATGCCACTGAAAAATATTTGATGTCTTCAGGTTTTGAACCCGGGCCCTCTCGGAGTACGTTAGCCACCGCACCATACCGATCACCCGCCTGTTCAATAAGTTTACCTTTATTCGCTTAAGGGGCGACATTGACGTAATTGAATATTTTATCGTGTCAATAAGTCCGCGCATCCGAATCTAATCACTGCATCCTGACTTACCACTGGCATACATTAACCAAGAAATATGGTTTCTATTTCGTTTAATGCCCAATGTGGACTCATTAATTCGCAGATTTCGCAAATGCACTCCTCAAGATAAATCAATGATTGTTACTCAAACTTTTTTTACCAGTTAACGAAAAATGCAGAATTAGGTCGGAAACATAATTTACGATCGACCGTTTTATGGACTCCACCGTGAACTCCACGCCTCCACCAAGAATCTTGTCCGTTCACATACTCGTCCCAATCATCAATTTACATTTCCAAAATCTTCCAATCATCTAACATGTGGCATACAATGTTGTGCTGGGCATATGTGTCGCCGTATTCACAGAGTAAGGTTGGTCTTAAACATGTCATGGTGGGCAAGGAAGAAAGGTTTACGGCGAACCAAAGAATGGCATCAAAGTGCTTATAAATATTTTGATAATGTATAAACCGATCTTACGATCGCCACTTACATTCTCTGCTTCCCGATATTCAGCTGAAACTAATCTCTTGTTTCCCTCTACTGGTGATCATTCGCCAAAGGTTCGACATTTTCCTCTCTCCCTAATATATTTCCAAGGATTCGTGACCGCAAGATCCAGGTTCACCCCAAAGCATATCAACATTCGATCATTGAAGGGTTAAAAAATGCCCGGTCCTTTCAGGGGTTGCATGTATTGATTATTTACGGTTCATGGTAAAACTACTTACATGCAAAACCCACCAATTTATTACAACGTTAATTTGAAATAAACGCATGATTATCTATTTAGATCTATTAAAATTGTAATTTATGACATTGTCAAAGCAGGTAACGTCCCAAACGAATGATGGGAACGGTAAATTTCCTTAAACCTTCATGTCTAACTCGGAAATGAACGCAAGGATTGTATTTCTTTTAAAAGAAATTTTTCTGCTATAAAGGTTGAAGGCCTCGCTCGCAGCAATCGTATCCATTAGCGCCCCCGTCCGTCGCAAAAGCCCTCCGAACAATTACACGCCACCCTCCCTCAAGCGAGACCCCCCCCCCCCAATGAGTCAAAGGGGGCCAGGCGATCTGAATGCATACCTGATCACCGAGCCGGACGAAATTCTCTGCGCCGGACGCAGTGTCCGCCCACTGGCAGTCTCCGTCCAGAGAGAGGCAGTGGGGAGGCACAAGGGAGACTCCAAAATCAAATCCCTCCAAACTCGAAGAGTATTTCTCACAGGTGCAGCCGCTGCTTTTTTTCCCTCAGAGAACTATCCGATGAACAGTACCGCGTCTCAATCGTCCCTCTGGATCTTTTTCCTGTTTTCCGAGAAAACGAGGAAATCTAAAGTTCACATCGGTGTCATGAAAAAATGCTTTCCAAGAAAGAAATTCTATTTCCGTATTATTGCTAGATTATAGGTGTGTCTGCTAGACTGGCGTGTCTGCGTCGTGCATCCATCAGCGGAAATATCTGGTCCTGGTCCCGCTGGTTTGAATAAGCACGGGAACCCCTTCCGTATGGGGCCAATTGTCAAAAACAAATGCAGGCAGGGAGGGTATAGAGAAGGAAATTGTTGCAGTCTATGGGAAAAGTGTTATTCCTATAGAAGCGAGGAAAAAGGGAGGGTATTGAGAGCACACGGGGGGAGCGAGGGGATACGTGACCACCTATTTCGAGAGATGAAAGAGCGGGGGAGAATATAAATATATTTTATCTATGAGGAAGGAATCTGGCCAGAAGACTTTGTGAGATGAGTGTTATTTCCTATTCCGAAAAATATAAAAGCTATATCATGTGAATACTAAAGGACAATGAGTTTGATTTCTCATGTAGCTAAAGTTGTTCTAAGGATCGTCAGCAAAAGATGGACAGCAAGGCAAATGATTACGTAGGGAAAGATCAGATTGGGTTTAGGAAGTGGATAGGAACAGTTAAGTTTGCTGATAACCAAGCTTTAGTTTGTCAGTCAGCCAAGTGGTTGCAAGCATTGCTGAGTGAATAGGAAATTCAGTGCGACAAGTCTGGGATGAGAATTGATATTAATAAAACAAAGGTTATGCGATTTTCTAGAAAGAAAAAGGAAAAGCTAAACGTTAAAATAGGACGGCAAAAACTAGAGCAGGTAGAACAGTTTACGTATCTCGGAGGTGTTTCGAACCAACTCGGTCAAAGTCGTAGGGACGTAAGGAGAAGAATTCCGTTTGGCAAAGAGGCTCTCACGAGGAGGAAGGAGTTGATGACGGGGACGTTGAGTAAGGATATTAAGAAAAGACTCGTTAAAACTTTGATATGGAGCGTAGCTATGCACGGCGAGGAAACGTGGTGATTGAAGCAGGAGGATAGACGTAGACTGGAGGCTTTTGAAATGTGGGTGTGGAGAAGAATGGAGAAGGTGAAATGGACCGAGAAGGAAACAAATGAGGAAGAACTGGAAGTATTATATGGTGGGCGAAGTGAGGTGTTTTTTTAGGGAGAAATCCTATGGAGACAGGAAAAATGGATGAGGGGCGTATTGACCGGCAGTGGGATGTTGAAGACTGTAATAGAGGGGAGAATGTTAGGCAAACGAGGAAAGGGAGGGAGCAGGATAGGGATATTGGACGGGATGAAGGGAGGAAGAACGTACTCAGAGCTGAAGAGGGGTCTAATGTAGAGTAGGATACTGGATTTTTTGAGTTTCAAAATATTTTATTTAGTAGCCATTTCCATCCAAAAAACTACCCTAACCGGTATATAGTATTGCCTAGTAATAATATGTGTACATGAATACGATAAATATTTATAATAACAATATATTTCTATTATTCCATTCAAAAAATTTAAATACCTTATGTAGATGATTGATGTATAAGGCAGAAGGTGTAATATAAAGCAGATGCTCAACAGATAACAGTTGAGAAATGCATAATAATTTGGGCTAATCAACTATAACAAGTGCTCTGCACTCTATTAATTCAAAAATGAATGGGATTATTACTTGAATGGAAAGAGAGAGGAGGTAAATCATATGAACTCCCAGCCATTCCTATCTCGGGAGAGTGGAAATTCAATTCAGAGAATACCCGATAGAAAATGCCATTACTTTAAACTCTGATGATATTGATGATGACAAGAATGTAATAGACATCAATGAGGATAGAAGCGCAGGCAGTTGTAAGGTTGCCTAACGCCGGGAATTAGTTATAATCAAAACAATAGAGAGAAGGTCGTAGAAGTGAGGGTAAAACGTCGAGGATTTTCACGTCTTTACTTCTACATCTACATCTACATAATACCCCGCAAGCCGCCGCAAGGGCGTGTGGCGGGGGGTGTTAGGTCACCAACCGTAAAAAAGAAAAATACCACATGCAAAAAAACAACACGGAAAATTACACCCACAGCAGCGCACACGCTCATGCAAAAAATCCCTTCATCCAATACTCATGCAAACACATATACCGCAAAACAACTAAAAAACTGCACCCCATGATGCGGCACGAAAGCCATCCTACAACACGGAAGCCAGGACACAACAAGCAAGAAATTGAAACACCACATGAAAATGCACCACGAAACACTCTGCCCCCAAAGAGTCTTTAAAAGGCAGGGAATGCGACCCAACGTTGCAGGTAGCAGGAATTTCCCGCCGCGGAGAGGGACGAGGGGTTGAAAGGGAAACTTAAAAACAGATGAACAGAACACGAATGAGGTCATTCGGAAAGAATGGGTTATTATAACAAAACACACAAGGTTAGTGGAAGAGCATGCATTTAACATGCATACAACTAATTATTTTTTAGACGCTGAGGGTGGCAAGTGGAATTTTTGCTATCTATAACCCTGCAGTTGCTATCCCGTATTGTCCGTGGGAAGAAGGAGTCCTTGAGTCGGCTAGTTCTGGCATCTATTTCCCGAATTTTATATGCATGATCCAAGCGACCAATGTATGTAGGAGTACGAATAATTTGCGAGACCTCGGTGCTGAAACATGCGGATCTAAATTTATTTAATAATTTCAATCTTGCATTGAATCGTCTCTCAGCCAATGATTCCCACCCCAAATCCATGAGCATTTCGGTGACGCTTTGCGTTTTATCGTAGGAATTTTTTACAAAACGGGCTGCCCGGCGTTGAACCTTCTCAACTTCCCGAATGAGGCCTTTTTCACTCGGATCCCACACGCTGCATGCGTATTCTAAATGAGGCCTTACAAGAGCGTGGTAACAACGTTCCTTGACCTTCGAGTCACTTTTGCCGACAATGCGTCTAATGAATCCCAATCTTTTATATGCTTGACCGCAGACTTTACGTATGTGAGTCCCCCAAGTTAAGTCTTTTGAGAATGTGACACCTAGGTATTTTACCGTATCAACTACTGCCAGGTCACCTCCAGCTAATTTGTAAGCAAATCCCGTTGATCTTTTAAAGAAATTTACCACTGAACATTTATTATAATTTAGAGTCAATCCCCAGTTAGAACACCATTTAGTAATGCAATCTAAATCCTGCGCTAGAATAAAACGATCCTCATCCCCAGATATCTCCCGATAGATCACCGTGTCATCCGCGAACATCCTAATTTTACTTTTCACTTCGCGGTTCAAATCGTTAACAAAAATCAAGAAAAGCAATGGCCCGATCACACTTCCCTGAGGTACCCCCGACGTGACTCGAACGCTGTCGGAACTAGCGCCATCAAGGACTACCCTCTGTTCCCGCTCTGAAAGAAAATCTTTAACCCAACTTATGGCGCCCTTGTTTATACCCGCGACCTTTAATTTATGAATGAGTTTACCATGTGGGACTTTATCAAATGCCTTTTGAAAATCTAAGAAGATGGCATCCACTTGCCTACCTCTCTCACCAGATACAAGTAAATCATGTGTAAATAATCCTAATTGGGTTTCGCAGGAGCGGGTTTTCCTGAATCCGTGTTGATTGTCACTTAAAAAGTTAATATTGTCAAGGTGTCTCATTATTGAACTGACAATTATGTGCTCTAAGATTTTACAACAGATAGAAGTGAGAGATATAGGTCTGTAATTACTGGGATCCTCCCTGTCACCACTTTTAAAAATAGGCGTTATTTGCGCGGTTTTCCAAATCTTAGGTACTTTGCACTCTGTGAGGGATTTGTTAAATATAAATTCAAGGTACGGGGCAATGTTTGGAGCTAAATGTTTAATCACCCTAGCTGGTATATTTTCGGGACCCGGGGATTTGTTGGGTTTAATCTCATTAAGTAATTTTAGAATTCCTTGTTGGTCCACTGTTATTTTTTCCATGGGTGGAGTATGTATTGTTTCTTGGAGATATGCGGTGGCAACATCATTCGAGAAAACGCTTTGGAAGAATGAATTTAAGATGTTAGCTTTAACCTCGCTGTCTGTATGAATTACATTGCTACAATCCCTTAAGCAAGCCACGGTTTGTTTACTCCCATTTACTTCCCTAACATATGACCAGAAAGCTTTGGGGTCAGTGTCCAAGTGCTCGCAAAGTACTTTGCGTTTAAATTCCAGTAAGGCGCTACGTAATTGTTTTTTGGTTTCAATTTTAGAGGATCTATATGTGTCACATAATTGTGTATTCTCAGGAGATGATGTGTTCACGCCTGCCCTCTTTACCCTAGAGTGTAGCATTCTCTGCTTTCGAAGGGCTTTTCTAACGTCTTTATTGTACCACCTGGGGTCGCGATTTGCTTTAACGTATTTTATAGGTATGAAATCTACGATTCCTTTTTGCATGATATTGACAAATTCTGTCCAAGTTTCTTCCACGTTGACATGACTTAAGCGGGTTTTGAACTCGGGTAGTGAAGAGTTTAATTGATTGGCAAAAGATTCAAAGTCTGCTTTATGGTAATTATAAATTTTTCTTTTTGGTTTAACAATCTTTTTTATTGCTATGTCCAAATGGACATTAATTGCTTTATGGTCACTCAAGCCCTCATCAGTTGATACACTAATAATACGTTCCGGCGTGTTTGTAAGAAATAGATCCAATATGTTCTTTCCACGGGTGGGCATGCGTACTGCTTGATGGAGGGAGTTTCTTTGAACCAATTTTATCATGGAATTGCAAGATTCGCGATCGCGGGTCCCAGATTTAACGATATTGCTGTCCCAATCTATACCTGGGAGGTTAAAGTCGCCACCAATTATGTTTATGCTGTTATTATATTTACGTGTAAACTTGTGAATTTGATCGTTGAGGGTGTGAAGTGTTTTCAAATCTGAGTCTGGAGGTCTGTAGAAAGAGCATAAATTTATGTTGGGTTGATTGGTCCGTAGTAAGGTGCACCAAACACTTTCTATGTTATTATTTTCAAATGAAACTTGCCTGCTTTCAAAATGACTTTTAACTGCCACGAAAACCCCTCCTCCGGGTCTTGTATCTCTATCGTGTCGGTAAACTTTGAAATCTATTGGGAAAATTTCTTGGTCATTAATATCATTGCACAGCCAACTCTCTGTGCCTAATACTATATCAGCGGAATGAGTTTGGATTATGTGTTCTAGATCTGCTGATTTGTTCTTGAGGCTTCTGCAATTTATAACAAGTATAGTTAAATTATTTTGATGTTGAATAACGTCCTTATTTGTGCCTGACTGTAATTTAGGACGCCTTTGTGGGGAAGTGCGTGTCACATGTCTTTCTAAATCAATGCCAGTGTTGTCAATGACTTTTATATTTTTATTAATAATATTATACGCGCTATCCCCAGATGTTATTGACCCACTAAGTGACCTGCCCTCTATCCTAAAAAAGGCCTACAGTGGTCGAGTATCCTATCCGCTACCTTACTCGCCGCTTCCGCCGTGTAATGGACCCCAGATCGGTTAAGGGGAGTCCTGCAAGATCGGAGGGTTGGTCTGAGGTCGACGAAGGAGGCTCCTATGTCCGAGCAGAATCTCGATAGTCTCTGGTTTATGCCTTCCACTCGGCTCCAAACCAGAGACCCGCGATCCTCCCTCGGAACGATGCTGCAGACCGTTAGTCCCAACCGAACCCCCTCGACGCCCTGGACGCGCTTCACCTCGGAGCTCAGTTCCCTAAGGGAACGGAGGACCTCCTCGGATCCACGGTCCGTGACGTCGTTGGTGCCCACATGGGCCACGACCTGCAGCCTAGAGCACTTCGTGCCTTTGACCGCCGCCTCGATCGCCTTCGTCACCTGAGGGACTCCTCCGCCTGGTATACACCAGGCGGTCACCCGTTGATCGGCGCCTACGCGGCGCGCCCTTTCCCTCAATGGGACCATTACACGACGGACATTCGAGCTACCTATTACTACAATTCCCTCCCTTCCCGTTTCCTGACGTCTTACCCTAGGCAGTGCCCTCGGAGTAGGGGTAGGGGCTGCAGGTACGGTGGTGCTGTCATCCGACAACACCTGGTACCTGTTGGAGACGGGGATGGTATCTGCCTCCGCAGAGTCCAATCCACGCCGCAGCGTTACCTTCCCCTTGCCTCGAGAGACAACCCTCCAATCGTCTGACCTACGGACGTGAGACACTCCCTCGTTGGGAGATGGGACACGGGGTAGGTCTCTAATCGCCCAGCCACGTGTAGCATTCGGACGAATCCGTGCACCCATATGGGCGTGGCGGGTTTTCGTATTCCCACCCCGAGCACCATCTCTCCCGAGGGGAGCCCTCCGGCCGGCGATCTCCGATCGAAGCTCCCGCACCATTCTCTCCAGCATGACGATACGGGCCCTTAAAGCCGCGCATTCGCCAGTGCCTTCGAGCATGGCAACAGGGGACCTAGATGAAGCCATCCTAATTAAACTACTGAGTTCCCAACAAAAGCTAACCTGTATACACTATGCTAAAATTTCTAAGAGGGGTTAGTTAAATTTAGCTCAATCAATAAGTTACGCTTTGTAAGTAAGTAAAGAAAGGAAAGAAAAAAGATGGTAAAGAAAATAAAACACTCACCGATAACCAATTAGATTCGAGACTTCAAAAGGAGCAATCAACTGAGCGAAGGCGATCGCGGAACCTAAGGAGCGAGAGAGTGAGATGCAAAGACAATCTGCCCTCCGCTCCATCCCTGGGAGCAAGCAATCGATCGAAATTTGTGATTTCAAACAAATGAGACGGAAGGGGGGGCGGGGGATGGATGTGGGAGGAGGGAGAGGAGAGGGAAACTCGAGGGAATGGGGAGGGAACCTAACTCAGATAATCCGACTATCGACAACCAAGGAAACGATAAAATGCACCGCGATGGATGGAGGGATTATCGCTTTTTTTATTCTCAGGATCCAGTCCCTTTCGGCTTAAGACTTTCCCTCTTTATTTTCCTTTTGAGAAGAAAAAACAGAGAGAACAACATTCAAAATCCGAGAAGGAGATCCGGTGCGTAGCCATTATAATTGGTTTTGGGAAAATAATCACCGTGTGAAAAATAATGGATTAACAAAATAATGTCGAATGCTAACTTTTGAAATAACGTGATATTCTATCATGGGCCAGATAGGAAATATAAAATACATTTCATAGGATTAATATATTTGCAGAAGCTGCTCTTAAGAGATAACTAGGGACATGAGGTATGCGAGAAAATTGCAGTGTTCGCTTATATATTTCTTTAATAATATCTGCACATGTATAGATATTTACATGATAATTTACAGAGCAGTGTTTCTGGATAGAATTTAAACCAAAATTGTAAGAATTTGAGGGAAATAATGATTAACAATTGGGATTTTCGCTTTTGTATTGGTATTCCCACGACCCGGGTTTAAAAACATCCGTGCCATCTTCAGGTGAAGGTGGCATGAAATCCGCGTTGAAACCGTTGCCGTTTCAAGTTGCAAGTGTTGCTATCCGGGCAGTGTAAACAAAATTACAGCTGTGGAAATGACAATTGTTGATTTTTAAACCTCTCCATTACGGAGAGTTTCCACAAAATAAAGCCTGAAACTTTACAGTTCGTAAATTTGTTTGAAGTTAAACCCGGTGATGAAATTATGATCATTTGTAAAACAATGTCCCACCACTGTAATCTACTATTTTGGCCTCGCAACTAATAAGACACCATAATGAATTTACAGGTACGAATTCCTCATGCACTGTTTGTTATAAAACGCTAGTCTATAGACTAACTTCAATACCAATGACGGTTTCCAGCGTTCTAAAGGAACTTAATGTTATTAAGACAATAGCAGTAAACAATGGCTACCCGGAAAAACTAATAGACAAACTTTATAAGAGGAAAATGTCCAAGTTAGCCAGAAACAGTATTTATGGGTCTATACCTAGCGATATATCAAGGGCTCAATGGAGAAGGTTTCTCTATTTAGGCCCATTATCCCTGAGGGTATGCAGAAAAATCCCCAAAGACAAAATTAGACTAGCGTTTTATAACAAACAGTGCATGAGGAATTTAATTTCTCATACCAAAGACAGAATCCCTACAAGTGAGAAAAGTGGTGTTTATAAATTAAATTGTCAATGTGGAGCAGGATACATCGGCCAGACTGGGAGAAAGTTTAAAGAGAGGATCAAGGAACACCAATCGTGCGTCAAAAATAAGGACTCGGCGTCTCTCTTTGCCAAACATCTGCTGGACGAGAATCATCGGAGTGATTTTGTGCCAGAGTTCTTACATTTTGAGAAGAAAGGACAAAGGCTTGACGCGCTAGAGCAATTTGAAATTTTGAAATGTTTTAAGAATAAGGTTACCATTGTTAACGAAATCTTGTACCCTTCCCACTCCCCCCTTCTAGACCTTCCTTCCTTCCACACCTAATGACACCCCACCTACCTTACCTCCTCCCCTACCGGCTCTTAATACAGCGTTTTTACGTATATTCTGGGTTTCCCCTCTCCCTCCTGATCCACGCGTCCCCTTCACCACCTCCCCCTTCCTGAGTTTACGAAGTTCCTAATCCTTTCCTTTCTTGTAGCCCCTTGCTCTCAACCCCCTTAACCACCTCCGGGCCAACCCCCCCCCTGGGGTTTTTTCCCCTCTTCCACCCCCTAACCCTCACCTCAGACCGGGGAGTTGTCTCTCTTCTCGCCTTCCCCCCCCCAACCCACCCCCCCCAATTTGTGTGACTATATATTCTCTGTCTTCTTTACAAAATGTACCTGATGATGACGTGCCACGTCGAAACCTAGGTCGTCCGTCGAATAAATCTATGTGGAATTACAAAGTTTCTCCTTTCATTAGGTAGAATGGGTTTGAAATTGCGATAATATTCAGGTTCATAGTTACGTAACTTGCCCCACCAATCACTGCATTTTTTTTAATGCACTGCGATGACGGACTATGAGGGTACTATTTACTCAATTCCATTCCCGATACAACCCTTGAGTTCACTCGAAAGGAGCCAATGTAGTTTTCAAATTAGGTAGAATGGGTTTGAAATTGCGATAATATTCAGGTTCATAGTTACGTAACTTGCCCCACCAATCACTGCATTTTTTTTAATGCACTGCGATGACGGACTATGAGGGTACTATTTACTCAATTCCATTCCCGATACAACCCTTGAGTTCACTCGAAAGGAGCCAATGTAGTTTTCAAAGGGATGGTTTGATGTTTGGTTTATCGTCGCGAAGACATCCGGATTGAGAGGAGGAGCACGATTTCTCGGTGAAAGATCGCCGCTGAGCGATGTGTGTTTTGTTCGTTTGTTCCCGACGAGCAGTTTTTCTCCCCTCGGAATTCCTTGCTCCCGGTGGGAGGGGAAGAAACAAAAGAGGGAAGATATAGGGATTCGTTAGCATAAAACCAATCGAAGGGCAAAGACGCGCAAGGGACAATCACACACACACACGCGCACAAGGGATGGAGAGAAATAAGATTTTTTTTTAAATCCCCGAGCCGCGCATTTAATTTAAGGCGAGATCCCTTTTTAAGTAATTGTCGACCCCCGGAACCCCATCCCTCCCTTCCACCCCGTCTCTTCTCCACGGATCCCTTTCCCCAATCGATGCTTCGAGTCCTCAGATCCCGGATTAAGATAATGGAGCGGATACGCCGTCCTATCAGTCGGGATTTAGACCAAAGGGGGGGGGGAGCAAAGCAAAGGCGATTGGGGCCAAGGAGAGGGAGGGTGGAAGGAATGGAGGGGCGGGGCAGAGAACAAAGGGCGGGAGGTGGTGGCGAATGGGAGAAGGGGTCGAAGTAAGGGCGAAGGAGGACAAAACGGAAACAAATGAAAGAGACAGAGCACAACGGAGGGACATCGCACGCAGCAGCATAGAAACTGAGCCTTCGCGTAGCAACCTGATGAGCACTCAACTCGAATTTCTGGATGGACAGATTAACCTCTAGTAAGCTGTCCGTAAGGGCTGAGGGTAGCAGCAGGTTCCCTCGGGAGCAGCCGTAGGTTGCTGTCACTGATCTCAACGTGCAAGGGCAACACTTTGTTTACGAGTGATTCGATTGGTGGTTTGACACTCCTGTGAGGGAGGAATAATTATGAAACATATCGGTATTTTCAGCCAATACATTCGCATTAATTTCATCTTGTGGTTTCGCGCAGAGATTTAATACTGCAATAAATCGCTCTGAATAACTATTAAACTCGTAAACATTTTTTTATTTACATTAAAGTCATGCATGTGACCTTCGTTCTTCCAGTAACTCTCAACTCAGTAATCGCATTTACAGTGCAGCAATTTCTAGCAATAGCAATAGCGATTCTTCACAAAATGGTCGGATGTTCTTGAATGCTGCTGAATTTAGGCGTCATATCAATCTCCACAGAATCTGAAACGCTTAAAGTGTATGCAAACGCACCGCTGCAATCACTCCAATTCACTGTGCACGCCGCCATAAATCGTGTTGAGTTCGCGGGCGCAAGATAGGATTTGTTCACAACAGCAACAGCTTCCAGTGGTATTTGCCTCCCCTCAACTACGGAGCGAGTCTGCGTGTCTCACGAGTGTCCTGCCTCAATCGAGGCCAATTAGAAGGAAACCTTAGTTCGGGCGAGATGAGTATACGTAAAGGGGCAGCAGCTCAGTGCAAACGGGGATGACCTTCGAACGGCATAACTAGACGTCTCTCAAGAACTTATAATTGCCAAGAAAAGGTCATGTACGTACGAGAACTCGTTCTGATACGTATCAAGTACCAGAATCGTTCGCAACGTCTCACGTATTCCTGGAATACGTGATGGTTAGCGACCTAGGAAAGGGACTGGGATAGATAAAAATATTGTTACGGATCGACAGCAACAAATTCCTATCACAAGATATCTTTTAATAAGGCGAACAATAACAATGGCAGCTTAATTAAAGATATCAGAAAAAGATGGAACATCAGATTAAAAGGTCTGTCCCAAAAGTAGTAGTATTATTTCCCGGGCGGACGGGGGGGGGGGCGGTTTCTCTGGCTGGGTTCGAGGGAGGGGAGTCTCCGGAAAGGCTGGAGGCCGGTGGCAGTTGGCTCCCAGCCTTTACGGAGTGCGGATCATTCGTTTGAGAAACCTCTATTTCGTGACATCGTTACGATCCGGCATTAACTGGTTATTGGATAAGCGCTACGCCATTAAATTTTACGTGAAACTGGGCAAAACCGGGAAAGCGACTAACGCAGCATGCTCAAGGCAGCCTATAGGTGACACAACGCCGAGGGTAGATCGGGTGTTTATGTGTGGCATAAATTGTTTCTGAGGAGGGTAGGGAAGATGTAGAAGGATCCGAACATTCGGGACGCCCTTCGACCTCGAAAAGTAACGAAAATCTTGCAAGAGTGAAAGATATGTTGGATAGGGATCGCAGATTAAATGTTCGAATGATTTCATACGAACTTGGCATCCCTACAACAAGTGATGTGCATCGACTTGTGACCGGAAGCATGAGAAAGGTGTGTGCGAAGTTGGTGCAGCGAGTGCTCTCGGACGAACAAAAGGAAACTCGCACGCGAATCTGCCGAGAGCTTCTCGACCTGTCTTCACCCCTTGGGGCAACGTCAGGACCCCTAGGGCCCTGACGTTGCCCCATCAGACTCATTCGTCTTCCCTCGCCTCAAATCCGTACTGAATGGATGCAAACAAGGCTCGGTGGAAGCGTTACAACATGCTGTGACGAGGGAGCTTAGCAGTACTCCGGGCGCCGTCTTCCAGAAGGCGTGCGAGGCGTGGGAAACCCGCTGGCAGCGGTGTGCGGACGAACAAGGGTTCCACTTTTAGACTTTTGAGTGAATGTATCAATTCTAGCAACAAAGTATTCTAAATCCAATCAATCCAATTAATTTTGGGACAGACCTTGTCGGCATAATGTCATAGCTTATTGTTGTTAAACTGTAAAACAAGGAACGACGGTAGGGTAGAAATGCAAAAAGAAAGAGGACGAATATCGAACACTGTTAACCAGATTCAGGAAGTGTTAAGAGAAACTACCCAATAATTAATGCATCAAAATAGAAATTTGCAGAACATACTAATGGAACAGTTCCTGAAAATTCAAAAATTGTCGCGTTGACGACAAAGAAACGATGAGAATTGTCCGATTTGCTTTCTGAAAATGCTCCCAGTATAGATGTGTGTCCAACAAAGCAAAAACATTTATTTTCATCGATATTTTCCTTATCAATTTTTTCTTCTTCGATTATGGTATTCCAAAGTTTACAAATAATTTTAGAACAAAATGTCCAAATAAAAATCACAACAGTGAATCATACCAGAATGGATATGATATATCCTTCACATGGAATCGGTTTGCTCGCTACACTCCAAAAAGAATAACCTTCGTACACTTTGCCCTTAGGTAAACATTACCGAAAGGAGAGTGTTAAATATCAGGCATAATGTATATGAAATCAACGAACGTCAGTCTGAAACTAAATATAAAAAATCTCGAAATAATACGATTAGCACGTGGTTAGATATCCAATTACGGACCCCATTTAACTATTCGGGAGCCCAGGAAGCTAACGCCCAAGCCGCAGGGCTTGCGAACATTACAATAATTATTAGTTATTGGCACCCTAGTTTTTGTTGAGACGGTGGAAATTTTCTCCGGGGGAGATGGATGGATGATTTAATTTCTTATAAACTAAAGCGTATACGCCATCTTGTGCTAAGCCTTATAAATTAATCTATGGATTGTGGTATTTTTGCTCATACGTGGCATTATGGTCTAGTGATAAGAATTTTTGGTTCATCGCTGGGAGTTCCGGGTTCAAATCCCATGGGATGCCATAATTCTGACTTAATCTGGTAACAGTTAAAGCAGAACGATTTTCCAGGCCCCAGAAGTTTGTGAGAAACCGACTCATGGAGCAGGGAGTAAAGAACTAGCCCACTTTATTAATTTCCTTTCACATTGCTTCACTTTCATGCGCCTTAAAGCACACGTCGGCTTCAATTCCACCACCTCGTCAATCAAAACCAACCTTCAGGTTTGATACAGTTAAAATAATGATGGCACATTTAGGAAATTCCTCCATGTTATCACGATAGTCGAATAATATCCGAATTTGATGCGGACGGGCATTCTGTCGGCCTTGAAGGGGCGAAAGCGACAAACGCAGCACCAATGGATTGGTGCTACGGAAGCCGGAAGAGCGCCGGCCTCTCCTGCCGACCCAAATCACCCGAAAGTTGGCAAGCGAGCGACGCCGGTTGGTTATAAAACGCCCCGGATTCAAATAAATATTTTGCAATTACGGATAATGGCAAGTGGTGAGGAGGTGGGAAGGGGAGGGGAATCGTTCGGTATGCGGTCAATGAGTACGATATAGTGCTCGAACGGCGAAATGGCACACCTCCTGTTTGGCCGGCCCGTTCGGCCGCCTTCCCTCCGCCAACCGAACAAGGTCATCGTCGGAAATAACCCGGAGGGACCAGGCGCACTCAATCAGGGCTCGCGATTCAAAAAAGACGAAAGGACCAGCATGAGAGAGAGAAGAGAAATAAAGTCTGCAAGAACATTCCAACTTTTTCCAGCTCATATCCCAAGCGGGTCCTTACCTTCGTAAAACGGGAAATGTCACATCTTTCTGGAACAATTGAATACTATGCACGCAACGCAAAAATATGAGACGAAAAACATTTGAAAGCTTAATCAATTTTCTTTTCGCCCACGCACGGGCCTCGGCAGAATGTGGCGCTGCAATTGGTGTAAGCTTCCAATAAGAGAGAATTATTTCTATTTATCTTTTATTTTAGAGCTAGCTAGTGGTGTGTGGCAGGGGGGTGAATACAAATCAGGCTAATTTTGACCCGAATATGACGCTGTCGAGGTCGGGCAATGTCATTCTAATCCATTATCGTACGTGGAAATTATGAGATCTTTCTATTCTACACTTGATCTCTCTCATTTTAGTGACATTATCTCTCCGACCGCAGTACGATGAGGGTAATAATACATTTCCAACATCACCGCTAAAAACCTTCCAACCTTTATGCAAGAGATTTAATCTTCCGTGAGTGAAACTTTTCCCGCGGGCTCATTCTTATTTACGTTCCGCGCAGTCGCGAAATAGTGCCCTATGGAAATAAATGACGATCTTCACAGTCTAAAACCCAGGAGAGACAATTAGGTGCATGTCTTCAGCCGAGCACATTTATAACAGATATGAACCGATGGAAACGTCTTCGCAACATCGTAGGAAATGTTTTTTTTTGCGGTGAATGAATTCACTTCGTGGCAAATCAATGGATTTATAAATCGTCTTGAAATGGTTCGATTCCTTAAAAGAAAGAACAGCTATCATACAACGTTTCGTGGGATATTTTATGCAATCGAAATCGGGGAGATATACTTATATGAAACGGGTTCCAAAGTAAACACTTGCAAGTATCTGTTTCCTCGGCCATTGATGAACAAATTTCGATTTGGCCGTTCAGACCGTTGACAGAGATGGAGTATTGAAGGTCACAGCGTTCATCATATCACTGCAGTGTTGTCCCCGGTCATATCAACGGTCGCATAGAATCCTGAGCAGCCTCAGCGCAGATGAGAACAAGAGGGTTCGTTGGCGAAATACTGACCACCTATTGTTTCTAGGGTCATTGGGGTTCCCAGAAGGGCACTGGGAACTGCGAAAGGACTAGAGAGAGCGTATTAAAACATTGGAAATAGCATAAGCGGCGTTCTCAACTTGCGAATATCTTAATTTTTACTTTAACCAATCCTTCGGCTCATTGACTGTATCATCTAGTCGCGACTAACTTTTGAGATGATATTCATAAACTAGGGAAGCCTTGTGAAGATGTTACGAACGCTATCATACCATCCTACAAAATAAATTGTACTTTAAGGCGCATCCAATCCACCCGTTTCTTCTCTTCTCTTCCTCATTATGCTGAATACAGTGTCTTCTTTCTTTAATCTTTCGAAAAGATATTGTTCTAATAGGGACTTGGGCGATGGTGGGGGGATGCTGTGATCAAGGAAATAGGTCAATTTATAGCAATAAATGGAGAAAGGGCATAATACGTAAATATTTTAAGACGGTTTGATGTGAGAGGAGAAAAATAGGGATTCTTACAGTAATAGTCATTTAGAAATACATATCTGGGGCGAGGAGAGTCAGAGAGGGTGGCCATTGCATTGAACACCAAATCAGGAAAAAGTGCAATGAATACTGAGCAAGCGAGTGATAGCGCATTATTATTACTAGAAGTGAAATCTAAACCAACGAAATCGGTCACTATTCAAGCCTTCAGATATCAAGCAATGCTATAAGGAGGGAGAAGACGACAGGGTACAAGATCAATTAAAATAAATCATTTGTGTCACCCTAAGGAAGCATTTGATGGCAGTGGAGGCTTCAAACGTGACCGCGGGCGAAGGGAGAGGTCAACGGGGGACTACCATCGCGGCAAATGGACGAGCATTGACCTCGGGGTGAAAGGAATAGAACTCTGCGAAAGACAGGGACTAACAATAACAAAATATCGGTGTAAATAACACAACAGACGTAGGTGCACATGGAAAACGAACGTGGATTCAGAAAGATGAAGGTTGGACAACATTACGTTTAGGCACAGATTTAGGAACTTTCTGATGATTTTGCAGTTCGCCCGCAGCGGATGCGAACTAAGATCATCACTGCAACTCTGTGCCAATGAAGAGTAACGTCTAATGCAGAGGATGACACAGGAAGCACGGTTGAGAAAATGGAGTGTAGAAGCATAACGGGAACGATCGGAGGGAACAGTGTGCAGAGGTGATGTGACCGACGGAAGGGTGATGAGTACTACATGAGAAAAATGGAAAAGTATTGCTCAAAACTGGACAATTAAAGCCAAAATGAACGTGGACAGAAGTCTGGTGGAAGACGCTGAACAAGGATAGGTAGAGTTCACGAAGGAATGGTGAAATTGTTTCTCCGAATAGGAAGGTGAAAGAACTCTTCATAAGTAAAAGGGAATATCCGTGCAATTATTCAACGACACCCCAATAAAACTGAAGACATAAAAGGAGGCGTGTATAAGGGCTCTCACTCGTTTTTAATTTCCAGAAATTAATATCAAGTATTAAACATCCCACCCTCCCCTCCTCTCCCAAACTTTCATCCCAATCCCACCCCTCCCAACCCTTTTCCCCCTCCCCTTCCGCCCTCCTCTCGTTTCATCCGTCTCCACAGTTTCCTCCGCCCGCAAAGGGAGGAGATTGTGCTCAGGAAATTCAAGAATACACGTGAGTGTACCTTACTTTGTCCCTACATGTATATTTAGGTTGGCCTCATCATCTCGCCCCTTCAACTGAAGACAAATGCGATCGAAAGTGTTTTCGTCAGCGACGGCCAATGCTTCGGCGTTCCTCCGCCACACTGGATCGAAACTTGAGAGGTAGATCCCCAGATCCCCGAGATTCCTGGTGGAACGACCTTCGCGTGCAATGGCCACGCTCCATCAATTACGTGCATACGCACCTGGATTCCCCACTGGTATTCCTGATCAAATTAAGACGCCACGCATGGAAACGCAAGGAGCTGGAAATTGGTCCGTAGCTTACGCGCTCGCATACTCCGGCCGCCTCATTATCCAGTTGAGCCCGGGGTCCCCTTAAATGACAGTATTCAACCCCGGCATGAGCTTGAGAACTTCGAAAGAATGCCATGCTGTCGAAGTTTCACGCGTTATATGCTATGAAAACGTGACTAATCCGCTTTTTTCTATTGAGAGGTTATTTTCTTCCAGAGAAAAAGAACAAATGAAAATAATGATAATTGACTGCTTAATGCCGAAAACGCCGACATCCTTACCATTATTCCAGGTTGTGCGAGTGTGAAATGATAAATGGGGTAAAAATGCAAGTATTGTGGGCGATTTAATCACATTTCCAAGTTCCCTTCCGAGATTTTATGAAAAAAACGCGGAATGGGCAAAAGTCGAAAAAAGCAGGGTCGAGACGTATTGGAGGTCTCGAAATATTTTTGATTTTTTCAAATAAACATCAACGATTGTTGGGATGTCAAAAATTCTTTATCGTCGAAACTCCAAGTTCCAAATCCATCTGGAAACACCATATCGATGAAATCCGTCGTTACTCTACGGCTGGTCTGCTAACGATCCTCATGGTGCCAGGAGGAAATTGAAGTTAACAAAACATTCAAAAATATTTTAAGCTTGGCCATTTACAGTCGAGACAAAACGTTTTTCATAATTTCAACTTGATTAAAATCGAATTGCAATAAATTTACTACCGTGAAAATTCTTACCGAGTCTATTGGATGTTTTTTCAACTCAATTGTTTACCAGAGGTACTGGGAGAAATAGCCAATGGTCCCTGGCTTCAATTGACTAATTAGCCTGACTTCAACCTATAATTTGGGATCCTCATTGAAATTTCTCGCCTTTTAAAAAGCTAACAATAGTAATATATATGCGTATTTCAATTAATAATAATTTAATTATAATTTAATAAATATTAATTAAATATTATTAACAATACTATCTAATTATTAATAATATATCCGTAAAGTAATTTAAATCGCTTATAGATAACTTATTTCTCCATTCTTTGAATATTAAATCGACTCCGTTGAACGTACAAGGAATTTAAAAGTGCAATAATATTCCGATGATAATAAATGAATCCCTCCCCGGACTACAACCTTGACTTGGTAGAAGGGCATGTGCGTTCCGATGACCCCTAGAGCTGTCCTGGCGGGAGCAATATTAATTGCTCCTGGTAGGGTCACCCATGCCAGATAGGTCGAAGGTTAGGAGCCAGACGAAAGGTAGTCCACGCAGCGTCTGTTCCTCTATGAGGCGGCTGCAATGGCGTCTGACCCCAGTGGGGCGGCCAGTAAGTGATGGTGTCACGTTAAAAACACTATTGAGGAAGGCAACGGGAAACCACCTCAATTATCATTCCCTAGAAAAATATGATGGACAATAGAGATATTTTGAGTCCTGGCAACCACGGGGCTCGGCCCAATCGGCCGTGTGTCGTGCCCGGCAGCGGGGGAGGCAAATCTTCCGCGGTCGTCATCCCACGAAACCCTTGCAAGGGAAAACCAGCAGCAGCAGGACAGAAGACGCGGGAGATGAAGACCAAATTAGTTAGAATAGGAACGTGGAATGTTAGGACAATGATGAGGACAGGGAAATTGGAGAATGTTAAGCGAGAGATGGAAAGGGGTAAAATAGATATTTTAAGTCTATGCGAGGTGAGATGGAAGGATAGCGGGGATTACTGGAGTGATAATTATAGAATAATATACAGCGACGGGGACGAGAGCCAACGAGGGGTTGCCATAGTAGTCAATGAAGAGGTAGGAAGAAGCGTAGTCAACATAGAGCAGGTAACAGAAGGATTATTACTAATAGAGATAAAAGCAGAACTGACGAACTTGGTCATTATTCAGGTATACATGCCACCGAGCAACCATACAGAGGAAGAGGTCGATAGGATATACGATCAATTAGAGGACATAATCGCGGGTGTTCCTGCAGGGAAACATTTGATAGTGATGGGGAATTGGAATGCGACGGTAGGCGAAGGAACAGATGGTGATGAAATGGGGGACTACGGTTTAGGCACGAGGAATGACCGCGGGGAGAAAGCAGTTGAGTTCTGCAGGAGACAGGGGTTAGTCATCACCAACACTTGGTTTAGACACCACCAAAGACGCAGGTATACATGGAAAATACCAGGTAACTCAGAAAGATATCAGATAGATTATATACTGGTTAGAAAAAGGTTAAGGAACAGTGTGAACAACTATCGAAGGAAAATGGGAAAGTATCAAGAAAAGGTTTCTTAAAGCCGCAAAAGACACTATTGGAACCGTTGACGCGACAGGGACTAGGAGGCAATGAATCACGGATGAGATGATTACAAATATGAATGAACGAAGAAACTGGAAGAATGTAAATACAGAGTTAGGAAAAATGAAGTACAAAGAATTAAATAATAAATTGAGGCGGGCAACAAATAAAGTCAAAGAAGCATGGTGGAAGACGCAGTAAGAGGATATGGAAAGTCTGCAGAGGAAGGGTGCAATCGGCGCGCTGTACAGCAAAGTTAAATCTTTATCGGGAAGTAAGGAAGGAAGATCTATGCTAACAGTTAGAGATAAGGCGGGTAAGATAAAAATTGGCACAGGAAAGATCCAAGAGAGATGGAAGGAATATATAGAAGAACTGAATAGTATAGAACTTAGACCAACACGGTTAGACATGGAAAAGGAACATGACGTCGAGGAATATAGCTTAGGTCCAGGCATACTAGACGATGAGATAGAAAGAGCATTAAGGGAGATGAAACGAAATAAGGCCGTGGGGGTGGATAACATTCCCGCGGAACTTTTAAAATGCTTAGGAAAATGTGGGAGAAAGAGGCTATATGGGCTGATTCGGAGTATTTAAAAGGAAGGAATCTGGCCGGAAGACTTTGTGAGATCAGTTTTAGTTCCTATTCCGAAAAAGGTGAAGGCTACACCATGTGAGGACTACAGGACAATATGTTTGATATCCCACGATGCTAAAGTGGGTCTCAGGATCATAAACAAAAGGATAGGGAGTAGAGAAAGTGATTACTTAGGGGATGATCAGGTAGAACAGTTTACGTATCTCGGTAGTGTTTTGGACCAACATGGTCAAAGTAGTAGGGACGTAAGGAGAAGAGTTGCGCTACGCAAAGAGGCTTTCACAAGGAGGAGGGAGTTGATGACGGGGGCGTTGAATAAGGATATTAGGAAAAGACTCGTAAAAACTTTGATATGGAGCGTAGCTATGTACGGCGCGGAAACGTGGTCATTGAAGCAGGAGGATGGACGTAGACTGGACGCTTTTGAAATGTGGGTGTGGAGAAGAATGGAGAAGGTGAAATGGACAGAGAAGAAAACAAACGAGGAAGTACTTGGTATGGTGGGCGAAGAGAGGGGTTTGTTGGGAGCAATCCTATGGAGGCAGGAAAAGTGGCTGAAGGGGGTATTGACCGTCAGCGGGATGTTGAAGACTGTAATTGAGGGGAGAATGTTAGGCAAACGAGGAAAGGGAAGGAACAGGATGGGGATGTTGGACGGGATGAAGGGAGGAAGAAAGTACTCATAGCTGAAGAGGGACCTGATGTAGATTAGGATATTCTGTTTTCCTAGGGGTTGCAAATTATTTAATTAGTAATTATGTGCTTCTAAAAACCTACCTTAACCGGTAGATTACCTAATAATAATAATGAATGAATACAATATCAAGGCCAGCAATTCATATACACCTCATGCAGATGACATGAAGTCCTAAGGACATGAACTGCGTTTTTGATGAATGCTTGTGAAACATAATTTGAAACTGAAGAGAAAATATCGCTTCCGATTTATGATTACATTATAAAAGAACCTAATATTAAATTCAAAAGTCTTTCAGTTCGCCCCATTCAAAAGATCCTGTCGACATTAGTCTCCCCCGACGCTGTGGGCAGAGAAAATGCTTGTTTTGAAACAAGTTTCCTTGTTCATCTGGGGAGCTAAACCTGGCTGGAAATTCGGCCATACATACAACCGGCAGAATCTTTAGCCGAATAAAATAAGATTTAGTTATTTACACAGATTTAAATTCATTATATTAAATAAGATTTGTCAAAGAAAGGCCATAATACCCTCCCCTAAGGCCCTCGTAACCCCCCGCCCAAGGGGCCCCGATTCCTCCCACTCTAAATTCTGGCGTTTTTTCTACCCCAAGGTCTTCGGCGCCCGCCCATGAAAACTAGGGCCCGATAGGTCGCCCTCCCTCATGGGGACGAGTGTTGCCGGCCACGAGGTCCTCGGAGAATATCCTCGGGGGTAGGCATTCCAGATCACTCCCAAAACATGAGACCCCTCCCAATATCACAGAGTTTGTTAATTAGAATAATAGTGCATTGATGAGGTTGCACGGGAATATTTCTAAATTGACTTGAAGTTTTAGGAATCCATAAAACCCAAGGGGAAACCAAACAACCATTTATCTCCCCCCTTCAACCTAAAGCCTAGTGCGAGCATACGAGTACTTTTCAAATGCCAGATAAAAACGAATGAATAACCGACCCGACCGCCATTTCTGGCAGCTCCTGATATCGAGAAGTACTCGGTCTGGAGACGCGGGCCATGCACGCCATTGGGATGCACAACCCCCCTAAAGGTGCGCCCAGACTGAAGAAGACCCTCTCGAACAACGGCACGGTGTCACTTGGACTCCTCCATCACTCCTTCTCCCTCACGGATGACGAGGTTCCTGCCTGCCTTTCCCCCCACTCCCATCCTCTCCTGGTGGTGCTTATCCCACTGGTTGCCGAGGATAGCATACTGTGCACCTCCCCACTCCACCACCCGACAAACGCTTATCTATTCGAGGCGCATGAATGGGATTCCAGAGCGGAGGGGATGCGAACTGGATGCGCAACGACGCCACATTCGCCAAAACCACCGCGCCTCCGCTTTTTATGCCGGCGTCCACGCAACAATGTCGCCGCCATTTTGGCCTGGATCCGCCGCAAATGAGAATGGCGAGCCTTTTCGGACGAGCACGTGGGAGGCGTTATCGTGAAAGGACATGAAAAACGACGTTTATTTGCCGACGATTCAGTGGTTCACCGTACTCTCCGTGATCCTGAAGACAGAGCAGCCTTATCGGATGACCTCAATGCTATACAACGCTGGTGCGACACTTGGTAATTAGAATTAAACTGTAAAATTGCGTAAAGATACATTTTTCGAAAAAGAGTATTTTCCTCCCGAACGCCTGCTGCATCGGGAACACCGAAATGGAATGTGTAGACTCGATTAAACACCTAGGCGTTACCCTCACTCACGATTATCGTAGGGGTTGACGACACAGAGTTCAGTGCCCCTGAGTGAATACACTAGTGGTTGATAGACTGGTTGATAGACTAATCATTTATTACTAACAATTGAATTACAAGGGTAACTTACTAATTGAGCGGCCGGTGTCGGTGAGGTTAGAACGCAGGTAGGATAGGCACGGGGGCCCGCAACCTGGACTCATACGAGGGAGACCGGGAAGGGCACGGGGAAGAGAAGGGGAGAACAAGGTTGGTCGGCGCTTCTGGTCTCCTACGAGGGAGACCGGAGAGAGCGCGTGGGAGGCAAGGGAAGGACAGCTCCCGACACTCAGACCCGCGAGCTTATAAGGCTTAGCCCGAGTACAAAGGACAGCCTTGGTCATTGCCTGAACGACGGAGTAGGCTAGGGTGCGGCGGGGGTTGATTGGAAAGGCCGGGTGACCAATGCTTTATAGCGCTGGCTGGCGCCCACCTCATATCATGTCGCTGGTTTTGGGTTTTGCCCGCGACACGATCTCTCCTGGGTGAAACACATACGGGTGAAACACATTACAAAAAATTAGGGCTTTACTATTAGAGGAGTACTTGTTAAATGTGATGAACAGGTCAAAGAGAAATATTATGTCACTGGTTAGGCCTCATTTAGAATATACTGCAAGTATATGGGATCCTCACTAAGTTGGATTGATTGCCCAATTGGATCGCGTGCAGCGTCGAGGAACTAGATTTGCAAAACGTTGTTATGATGAACTGAGCAGCGCTTCCAAAATATTAGAGCAGCTAGGCTGGGAATCACTTAATGGAGCAAAGAAGGTTAAATTTACAGATTGGAGCTCTTGCATAAATTGGAAGGGCGTCAATTTAGCAGTGATGTTGAAAATGTATCATCACCCTTTTTTTACTACGATAGGAGAGATCATGTCAATAAAATTAGACAGATTAAGTGCAGAGCAGGTAGATTTAAGATTTCATTTTTTCCCTAAGAACGATACAGGATCATAATAACATTATCCGACCGCAGTAGGGTCATCATAGGGTAAAATTTAGTCTAGTGTGTATTCACCCCCTGCCACACTCCCTAGCGGTGGCTTACAGGGTACACAAATAAATAAAAAATAAAAATAAATAACGACATTCGCCGTCCCTCCCCCACCTCCGTTCCCTTCCCTAACCACCAACCCTCTTCCTCCCAAACGCTAGCGTCGTGGGTGTATCCCGGGAAGAGGAAGTTCCAAATGAAATCTACCCGGCTATTGGTGCAAGGAGGTGTCATAAGGGGGCGCCTAATATAAGGTGGCCGTTGGCAGCGGAGTGGGGAGGCGGAGGCGCGAACAGGAGGGAAGAGCTCGCGGCTCAGAATTGCCCTCCTGCCGATTGAGTCGCTTCCGGATCGGCCCTGCCAACTGCGTGAGTTTTTTGAACGCCATTCCGTTTAGGATTCGACATGACGCGGTACATCGCATTTGCTTCAGTGGAAAAAACGGACATACTTGGACCGATGCGTCATTTCTTTACCTTTGTTGACGGGTCTACTTCACCTGGAAACACAAAATTCTGCGATTTCGGATCTTGAACTACGAGTTTTATTTTCATCCTCGGTCGGAGCGAAAGGTTTGCAATCGTTTGGTACTCTTCTGTGGCCAACTCTATAAATACGCTTTAAATGGTAATGCCCCTTTTCAATGAAAGTCAGTCGCTCTATTTTTACCAATTTCAGAAATAACAGTAAAATGAAATCGTCAGTAGTAAATTTTCTGCGCAAAAGCATCATCATAGGCGCTTGAAAGTGAAAGGTTACAACTCTAAAATAACACTTCTCAGCTTAGGACATCAGTGCCCACTCCTATCGAGTAAATCAAATGTGGATATCCCTTCATTTAGAGACTCTTGCCCTGCAGTCGCATTTCTCAAACCTATGAGGCAAAATGTTCTTCCAGTCTGCATAACGGATAAGAGGCAAGGAAGCTCCCTAAAAAATGCACCTCTGACGTTAGGCAAAGACCACTTGTAGCCACTCGAAAAACGGAAAGGTGGACAATACTAACGTTCAAATACGAAAGTTCAACTGGAGAAATATGTAGGCATGCATAGGAATTCTGACAGCAAAAAGCTTTGGTGGAAAACTGCATAAAACCAATCCCAACACTCGTGAGCAATGATTACAGACATGAAATTACAACTGCTGAGGAAAAATTTCCCTCGATGCATTACTGTCGTGCGAGGAGATATGGAAGAACACCACTTCTCAAGTACTTCAGGGCGAGTGCCCAAAATGTTACAGGAAATCCTATAGGGCAGCGGGCTCCCAGCCAATATTAACTCGCCCAATAATGCATATTTGAAGAATGAGACAATTGACGAACCGTAAACCAGTCACAATCTCTGTCAATCGCCCGGAACGGAAGACACAAGAGGGCCGAGCAGAATACCTTCCGGAGAAAATCCCCAGAAACCACAACACACTCTGCGGTTTGAGGATGGTCGACGTGGCGTTTGGGCATATTCACCTGAAAAGGAAGAGGGAACGAATCAAAATCTGCTAAAAAATAAACTATATCTAAAATACACTAAGAAAATTATAAACAATAATTCATCAAGGCTTATCAGGACTGTTGATTTTGTTCGGCATCGTAAAAAGGGACAGGGCGCTACAATATTGCCCTTCCGCTCAAATGAATATTTTACAAAACACACAACAGACACATTTAAAATCTAAAAAAAGGCTAATAGCAATAAGCATGAACAAGGTAACTTAATATCGATGCCCATTATGTGAAAAATCAAAAAATGTTAAATTTATTGATCTAACTATTAGGGAAGAAACATTGGAGAAAAGATTTCAAATTTCATCTTAAAACTCTGCATCCCAACCATAGAGCTATGGTTGACGAGAGATGGTAAGGAAGAATAGTCGAGGAAAATACTGAGAAGGAAGGAGGAAGATGGAGCGACTGGGATTGGCAAGTGCGGCTGAGAGCATAAGTGGGCGCTGGAGAACGCGTGGGAAATAATCGATCATTCAGGCAAAGCAGAGAGGCTGGCTGACAGGTTCTCACTTTGGGCTAGAATACCACATTTAATGCAACATGCTTGGAAGATTGAAGGCCAGTGGTCCATGGTCTTGTTACTCCAGCGATGCTCCATTTGGCCGGACGACAGTTTCGGTGTCTTAACATTAAACATCGCAATGCCCGGAGAGCACTTGGGACCTGGAGATATTGACCGTCCGGTCCTGGAGGTGATCTCTGCAACACAAATGAAAGCGTCTTCCAAAAAACAGCGTGGGAGTCACCCGAAAGCCCTGGCGTCATTTGTTGTACATCGCTGCGAAAGCCTTCCCTTGAGCCTTAGCTACCTTCTTTCGTCTGATATTTTTGAGTGCATGAGGATCAAACTAATATTTGTGTAAAGGTGACATGATTGGGAGTGTTCATTCAGGCTGGTTACCTAACCTCCCCCCCCCCCGCCTCCCTTGCGTCGGCTCGCGGGAAATAGGCTAAAGCGCTAGATGTTACCGTATTAGAAGGTCAAAAAAGCACCGCTCTGTTGATCTAAACAAGGGGCCCAAGAAACCTTGGGAAGCATTCAACGATGCACAGCTGATCGAAGAAATTGGCGGTGGAGAGGGGGCGGGAATTGATAAAAAATAGCGTCCAGGTAGCGTAAGAACAAACAAAGGAATAACGCACCACAACGTCCACCGCGAATTTATAAGCCCGACGAAGGCAAACCTCGAGTGGACGCCAACCAAATTATAAGCGGTGATTTAACCCGCGGAGGAGATGAAATAAGGATGCACCCCAGGGGGAAACACGCGGGGGAGGGGAGGAGGGGAAGGGGGGTCGAGGAGGGAGTATGCGGGGAGCGGAAGCGGCGGCAGGAGGGTCGTAAAACGTAACTCGATTTGAAATAAAAGAGAAGTCGGGTGGAGGAAGGGGAGGAGGGCGGGGAGGAGGGGGAAGAGATAAGAGGGGAGGATTGCTTATGGCAATGCGAGGAGAGGAAAGGGGGCGTGGCAGTCGAGAATGGGGGAGATGTAACGGGGGGGAGGGAGGGAGGTCATAAAAAAACGAACGAGGGGGAGGAAAAGGGGTAGGTATGGATACATTGGGGAAGGGCAAGGCCTAACGGGAGGGGTGGAAGAAAATAGAGGTGGTGGGGAGTTATGGTAGTGAAGTATTCGCCCTTTGAGGACAGAGAAGAAAAATAATTTTCTCTCCCTTTTATTTGGCTTCATTCTTGCTGTTGAGAGTGTGTGCGTGTACGCCCGGAGGAAGGCCAACAAGGGGCGCATAAGATTACCCCGCAGGCTCGCGTGCGAATAGCACATAAATATAAATAACTATATTATTATTAGGTAATCTACCAGTAAAGGTAGGTTTTTGGATGGACAAGCTACCAAATAAAACATTTTGTGACTCCTAACAAAACAAAATCTAGCATCCTACTCTATATCAGGTCCCTCTTCATCTCCGAGTACTTTCTTCCTCCCTACATCCCGACCAACGTCCCTATCCTGTTCCTTCCCTTGCTTCGTTTGCCTAACATTCTCCCCTCAGTTACAGTCTTCAACATCCCGCTGCCGGTTAATACCCCCTTCATCCACTTTTCCTGCCTCCAAAGGATTTCTCCCTACAAACCCCTCTCTTCGCCCACCATACCAAGTACTTCCTCGTTTGTTTTCTTCTCTGTCCATTTCACCTTTTCCATTCTTCTCCACACCCACATTTCAAAAGCCTCCAATCTACGTCTATCCTCCTGCTTCAATGACCACGTTTCCGCGCCGTACAGAGCTACGGTCCATATCAAAGTTTTTACGAGTCTTTTCTTAACATCCTTACTCAACGTCCCCGTCATCAATTTCCTCCTCCTTGTGAAAGCCTCTTTGCCTAGCGCAATTCTTCTCCTTACGTAGGAAGATCTGATACCCTTAAAATAACCTATATATATATATATATACATGAGATATATATATATATATATATATATATATATATATATATATATATATATATCATACATATATATATATATATATATATACACACGTGTGTGAGTATATATATGTATATGCATACATATAAAAAATATATATAATTTTATGTATGTACAGATACATATATATATACATATTTATATATATTTTTTTGTATAAATGGTGGGTCGCGGTAGTCCAGTGGGTATAGCGTTGGAGTGCTAATTGGAGGGTCCCGGGTTCGATTCACGGGCAAGGCACTCTGGGCACCTGCAGCTCCACCCAAGCTAAGGTGATTTTTCGGGTACTAGGTCTTCGTGGGGAACCATAACCGGCACAGGGAAAGGAACTGGCCCCCCTACCCTGATGTGTGAATATTCACACGCCGTCGGGCTTAGTACTGGATGAACTCTACCATCACCTACTAAACCGACCTTCGGGTTGATTACTGTGTTTATGGTGTTTCTTATAACATATATGAAATGTTTGAGAGAGATAATGTGAAGAAAAGAGGCAAGGTGGTCTGGAGAGGGGTGCGAAGGGGCGATGTGGGGGGGGGACGTCGTCCAGGCGCGACGGGGTGGGCGTCGGCGCGTCGGGGGGGGGGGGGGGGGGGTCGCCGAATAGGGCGGAGGGTGCGGGTCGGTGGTCGTCCTTTAAGTTCCCATATAATCCATAACCGCGCAGTTCGGGAGAAAAGCTGAATGTCGGGAGCGGAGGTGTTGGAAGGAGGTTGGACGATTGGAGGGGAGGATAAAAGAAGGTGGCGGGGATGAGGCCAGGAGAGATAAGGACCAAATGATGGAGAGAGAGAGAGGGGAGCCGTTTCGGGAGAGAAAAGGAAGAATGAAGCTCTTCGGCCTCTGATTCGCCCGGAGGAAAGTGGAGGGCGAGGCGGAGCAAAGGAAAGGAAATGAAATGTCTATGGGGATGAATAAGCCACAAGAAAAGCAAGGAATGGAATCTACGTCCAAAAGATTGCAACAAAGGGAAGCGAACGACACATTTGCCCAATGGCACCCGAACAGGTTGGGCTTAATGTCGCCGAAGGAATAAGAAAGGATTTGTGAAGTAGAACGGAAGGATTCGGGATGAGAAAGAGGTAATGTAATGACAGACAGATAGTGTGCATCTGCCACGGGAAGGAAAATCGGGATGCAAGAATGGACTTGATAAATATTTGTTATGAATATCCATAAAATTCTTTCCTCGGCAACCATGTTCCCAAGCGATATCGGGCGATACCTCATGGGCAAGCCGCGCCTTTCAATCAGGGTTTCTGAACAAAACCATCCAAATTGGATATTTGATGGAATTTCTATCGAAGTCGTAGCTGAGAAATCACAAAATAGGAATCGGGGGCGTTCCAGACTCTGATTCATTCCGGAGAAGTAAAAGTTTCAGTCGTAAATCGTCACTCTTTTCTTCTGAAAGCTGTGCATTGTGGGGGCGATCCGAAGAGAGTTCCGAAGCGGTGATGACCGGGCCGTATGCAGGAACAAAGTCACGGTCGAATCACGGGGAAGGAAATCGATCCAGCTTCTAAATCGAGTGGCTCGTGACAAAGTGCAAATTTCCTGGAGTTGAAATAGCCGAAAGATATAAGCTGACGGTCGGGCTCTAAAATGAATAGCAACACTTCCAATCCATGTCGTGACGTGTGCAGAATCCAGCTCATCATCGGGAAAATCACATTCAAACAAATCTGCGACGAAGTATGTAGTTGACCAATTACACATTTTGTATTCAGGAAGATGTTTACATCATAGTCTTCCATATCTATAAATAGTTTAAATTAAAGTTATACCTCTAATTTCATTGTAAATACTGATTTCAATCCTGTTAAGGTTATCGCCGTAACGAAAGTAAGAGATCGTCTATGAAACACGCGTTACATCTCCCACAAGTGACGATGTAACGCGTCCAAGTTACGCGTATCAATTTAAGGTGCCAGATGAAATTTCCCCACCGGCCTCCACTCGGCAAATTATTACCTTCGGCAGGGCGGAATGCCACGAGGGGCCGTGTACGGTCTCCATTGACCTTGGGCGCAGCTGCACCCCGCAACCGAGGGGTCCTCCTTGGGGGGCCATGTCGCACAATGGCGTTCGCTTCGGAATGTTGGCGAATGGAGAGGCGTGCGTGCGTGCGATAGGCATTGGTGCAGATGTCGCAGCATTCGCATCGGAATGTTCCTCGCCTCACCGAAGTTATGACTCGAGGGAAAGAGATGGCGCTGGGGTCGGGCAGAGGTCGAGGAAAATACTCAAGCTTTGAACGCACCCTGTCGGTAAAATGGAAACATTAAGGGATTCAAATCGTGTACGCCCGTGTGTGCGTGCGTGAGGGGTGCGAGAGAGGTTTATCTCTCGAGCGAATTGCTATAACAAACGCTGAGTCATCGAAGCATTCTTTGAAAAAGGGGAAAATATTTCGTATGCAGTTTATCGTTTCGTATCCAAAGGAATTAATATCCCCATTATCCCCTTTTCGTATTCACAGAGGTTTATTAAATTTCTCATACTTTTTCATGCCTATGGTATAGAAGAAGGCATGTCATCAAATCAAACTCTTACCCTGCGGAGATTGAAGCACGCCTTCGAATCGGTTGCTCATCCATCATTATCTCCTTCCTCTCATCCTAAATGAACTCCCGCTCGAGTTGCACTTTCAACTGTCGCCTTGATGACCACAAGATAAGTGTCCAACGATTGAATGACAATGAGATGCAGCCAGGGACAACTTTCCGTTAGCGTTCCCCTTCACTTCATTTTCTCAATAGTAAAGAACTTATCCGCTCGTTTTCATAGCATAGTTTCCGTCGTATGGTTACCACTGCAGTAAAAAATCTTTTATTCTTTTATGTACTTTCAGGGCTAATTGTAAAAATTATGGTTATCATTTCGATACTGGATTGCAATATTTCATTATTATTAAATAAATGAGTGACAATAGTGAAACATTAAAAATATGCACTATGATTTTTTTCCGTGTCCCCATGCTAAACAAATGAATGCGTAGGAATACGTTTCAACTAATTTCAACGCATAAATCCGCCGCCCGTGAATTGCCTGAGGAGCACCTCACGAAGTGAAGCGCTAAATGAAGTTATTTCGCTCTCTAGACCATGAGAACAGGGCAATCGAATAAACTCAGATCCGCCGCGCTCTAGCCGTCATTGTCTCCCCCCCCTCATTGTCGCCCCCACTACGTCATTCTCCCCCACACCCCCGGATGTTGCAGCCGAAGGAGAGAGGCCGGGGCAAGATGGGAAGAAATCAGTTCGGGGCAGTGGCGGTCGAGGGTCTGGACGCAGGCAGTGGGCGCCACCTCCGAAGAGGGAAAATATCCTGGGGGGGGGGGGGGGGAAGAAGGAAATACCTCTGCTTTGCTGGCCAGGGATGGAAGGAACAGATGTAGGTCATCTCGGGGAAGGGTTGACGGATAAGAGTCGCGCAATCGCCAGGGACAACGGAGCGATCTCCCGCATATCAGGGTATCCAGGCAACGCTCCCTTTTCTCTCTCTCTCTCTGCATGTCTGTTAAGCTGCAACCTATTTCTAAGCCGACCGGGAGTATTTGTGCCGATGTTACTACCGCCTGAAGTCACTTGGTCATTTTAAGCGAAGAGTGTATGGCTTAAAAGGGACGCGGGAGGCGCGGACAAGGTTATGGCATAACCCTGTCCGCGCCTCCCGTCCGCTCCCTTCCCCACCTGTCCCTCATTCTCCTATCTTGGCTACGGGACTCACTGCTTCTGAGATTCTTCCCGAGGGAGGGATAAAAAACGGGAGGGTGACTCCTTCTGACGTGGTGCATTATTTCTCAGGGGATCCAAGGATATGACGACAAGGATATGTCTCCTACCCAGCGACTCCGTTCCCATGCCAGCCAGGAGAAGGCTGGCATGGGAGGAGAATGTTTGGCAGATGAGGGAGGGGTTATATAAATAAATATTTTATATATATATATATAATGTATATATACATATATATATTGTATATATACATATATATAATAGATAACTAGATAAAATATAAATAGATATTATGAAAATAAAATAGATAACACGCAAAAGGACACTCACATTTTTGAAAGTTTAAGCTCTCGGCCTTCTTCAGGTCAAATTCATCTATATCATTTTCGTGTTCTATTGTTCCGCCCATATGTTTGATTGCTCTCGTGAGTGCTTCTACATATATATATATATATATATATATATATATATATATATATATATATATATATATAACGCGCGCGTGAAAAAAACAGCTGTCCACGTTTCACTACGGATAAGAATTTGCCCACCATATTGTCTTACCTCTCGGAAAGTAACATTGTTTTAGGGAGGACTTTTCTTTCCTTTCTCTGAATGGCATCATTGTTAGTTCGGACATCGATCACGGAGATTTTCGATTCGTAGGTGTCCCGTGAAGAGTCGTAAATTGTTAAAACATTTTGTAATTTTCTGTTTTCAGGGGAGAGAAATCATTGTTCACGGTTTAAATAATAAACAATAGCTTCCAATAAACTTTGTGATAATTAAAAAGATACAAATGAGACAGGGATATAAAGTGTAGCTGAAGAGAGTAGTTAAAGGTAGAAAAACAAGAAGAAGAAGAAGAAAAATAATTGTTGTCCTCTCAAAGAAAGGTAGCTTACTGTAACTTCCATAAATTATAGAGGAAGAGTCAGGATGAACTACGAGAAGCAAGTCATGGATAGTTAGGCGCTAGAAGCAATCAAGAGTTCGGGAGGGAACAGATTAGTTCGGAGAGCTGCTCGAATCCAGTCATCGCATAGATGACCAGTGATGAAACACACAAGTGCAATTAATTTCCAGTGCAAAGTATTTATTTTGCTATTCTCTTCCTCCGGTGAATCCTTGCCTTTGGTGCTCTCTTCCGGGCTGGAGGGCTGGACTCAGATTCTAGCTCACTTGATACTGCTTTGAACACCTGTCTTTACCATCAAAAGTGCTCCCTTCCTTGACAGGTTCAAGCAGTGCTAATAAAATAATTTATGCAATTCCTTCACGAATTGTTTAAGATTTCAAGTTAGAAAATTACAATCCCGCTCTCATTTAGTAAAAATAAACTGGAAAATTCCCTTCAATCAATAAGCGCCATCATTTTCAAAATCATTATGAGTAAACCTCAGAAACGATACGCCATTAAAATAAACGACGGTCTATAGGAAACTGTATCCCGGCAAGGACTACGCCTTACAAACCTTTTCGTCCTGCTCGGCAAGGGTTCTTCCGAGTGAAATCGTAACGAGTACGTACAATGGCATTAGAGGCGTAGGCCTCGAATACCTTCAGCATCTGGTGATCCATATGTTCGGAGAGTACGCGATGAGGTCAAGGCAGAGATGACCAAGTAGCTGTAACCCTCCCCGAAATTATCGCGGGAGATGAGGAAAAGGGAAGGTACAAAAAAATACAGCCCGTCGGGATTCAGGAAGGTCCAAGTTCCGGGCTCGACGGCGCTGAAGTCTCGCGGTCCCTGCAATGACGCTCTCCACACAAGCTCTAAAACGGAGTTCAACTGGGCCTATAAGGCGCACCAACCTCTCCGTGGAACTCCGGGAACTACTTAAACTGTAAATTCCATGAATCACAGCCCCCCCTCCCCCTCCCTTGCTAAGGTTTTTCGGAGAATTTCAACGACAACCGTAAGAAAGCATACCGACTTGAAATAAATGAGAGGGACAGGCGTAAAGATAAGCAAGAGTAAGATTGGACGAGGGTACTTGGGGAAATATTTTCGGAGCCACCGCTGCAAATGCAAATAGCAACTCAATCTCTCCCGAAATCCAAAGCCCAATGTGCGGTTGCATCTTTTAAGACCGCCATTTCGATTCCTTTCCGCACACAGCGGAAGGAGAAACGGGGAAACAGCAATGGGAGGGGGGCGAGGCGATAGCCGGTGTATTTATCTAAACCTATGGCCGCTTCGGCGGATTCGCGGAATCATCAACTCGGCAGATGAGGGCCAAAACTATAATGCATTAAAATATAGAAAAAGGAATCGCGGTTGTTTCCTCGTGGCAAGGTCGGTGATGATGAAATACACAGAATCAGATCGTCAGAAAGCAAACCGAAATATGAATACGGATTTCATTGGAGGGAAGATAGAATCCGATTGAATGGAATAAGCGTAGTTTTATTTATTTATTTTGTGGAAAGAGATTTAATTAATTATATTGCAGTGTAAGCGTTGAATGCATGTACCAGTCATAAAAGCGATGGTTAGCAGATCATGAAAACATGATTATGTCAAATATATTTCTACAGAGAGATGTAAGGAAATCGATTTCAATAAAAACAGAATTTTTCATTAAAATAATTATTTAATGATGAATGCGGAGAAATATCGCTAAGTGTTTTAAAATTCACACTTTCTGATTGTTTATGAATTAAATTGGAAAACATGAAAAACTTCAGCCATATTCTCTAGGTGTATAACCCCTAAGGTCTTCTGTTCTTTGAAAATGATTGCTTTTGGTCAGAAATACGTCTTCACTCTCCCTGTGGGATACCCAGCAATTGTGCCAGAATGCAGTGTCTGTTCTGTCTTAAAGACGCCAGCTCGCACTCTATGCTCCAAGTGTAAATGATTCTTCGGCAGAGGCGATTCGGGAATTCCCCGTCGACCACTTCGAGGGAATCAGCAACCCTCTTCACGAACCAGGGTTCCCCACGTCACTGGAGTCCGGCTCCGGCTTCGCCCTTGTCAACCACGACGAGGAAATCAGCGTCGGAATGCGGCGGTCGGGGGACCCCTGGATGTGGGCCCTGGCATGTAGTTTCCTCGCAAGGCAAGTTTCATGATTGCAATTCGACAGCGGCATTCAATAGCAGGGGTTTCTTTGAAAGCCCCTTCGAGGAACCAATAAAAGATGGAGTAATTGTTGCATGCGATTGTCACTGGCACTCGGATTAATTTTCCTGTAAACAACCGGAGTTATTAGCGTGCGCTTCATGGTGTCACTCTGTCATTTCCAGGTGTGTGTTGCTCTTTGTGGGAAACCCGGGAATACAGAGAGACCCTAACTCAACAGCATCATTTCGCAAAATTGAGTGAATGCTGCTATGGATAGGGTTTAGAACTATTGCGTGGCCACTTCAATTTATCCGCTCCTTATTGCTATTGTCAAAGTGGCGCCATGTTGACCGAACATGTAAATTGATATGAATTAATGATTGGGCACGTTGATTATGCGATTTTCTTACGTGAATTCATACTCTGATCTCGCTCAGAGGCTTGAAGAGGTCGCGTTGAGAAGTTAAATCAAAGCAGCATTACGTTCTGCACTACGGAAGTTAAATGCAGAAGAGATGAAAGGAGAATTGAACGTACCAAAGAGGTCTGTTAGGGGCCATGGATAACTTTCGCGAGGCGACTGAGAGATGGGCACAGATAGGTCAGTGCACTCAAACCGGAAGCAGGAGTGCGTAAGAGAGAATGTGCTTCGAAGAATGAGCATATCTGCCCGTAGTGATTTGAGAAGCTCCGAATGATTCAATAAGCTCAGAAAAGAGAGAGAGATATTGCGAGGACTAAAGGGTTGGAGCCGAGAGAATGTCAGTTGTTCGCCCCGGAAATGGAAGACAAATATGAAGCAAGCGCGCTGCGCTGTTTTGGCCGTGTCGAGGGGAATGGACGAGTGACCAGATACGTATGTAGAGACGATATATGGGAGACAAGTAAGCCAAGGGGTAATCAGAACACCGTGAAAGGCACGTTTGGAGGAACTTGAATAACACACCTACAACTACTTACTACTACTTCCTCGCCAGCCGCCGAAAGGACTTGTGACGGCACCACCCGTACTTAAACAAAACTTGCAAAAGCCTCAAATTTTTACAATCCACAAATAAAGCATGGTACACATTCTTACAAAAACCCTTACAACCGACACAAATGCAAGCACTTAAACTACCAACTAACAAACACATGCACCTAAAAATATACCTGATGTCTTTGCAATGTTTAATTTTGTTCTGACTTGTAAATTAAATGTTTCTGAAGTTTCTACAATGTATTCCGTTCCTTACTTTTATGATTTCTGATTTTTCGGGGAAACAATGAGTATTTGTATCTTTCTCCCTTATTTTATCTTTGTGGTCTCATCTACCTAAGTAGTGTGGGGCCATTATAATTCCTTCAGTGTCATAGTTAAACTCGTTTGTTATGAACCTTTCTAAAAGTCTAAGCCTCACTTGTTCTCTCCGCACTTCAAGTGGTTCCCAGCCTAAATCCCCTAAGAGACCTGTCACACTTGTGTTCTTATCATAACGTATCTAGCGGATTTTCTCTGGACTTTATCTAATTCTTTTTGCCAAATTTTCTCCCAAGGATCCCAAATACTTTCGGCATATTCCAAATGAGGTCTAACTAGAGAAAAATACCACCTCTCTTTAACTTTTTCATTAAATTTCCCCACCATCCGTTTTATGAAGCCAAGTTTCTTTAAAGCTGATCCGCATATTGTCCTGATATGTGCTCCCCATGAAAGGCGTGGTGTTAGAACAACCCCCAAATATTTAACTTGATTTGCCGTAGTCAATACTGAACCCTCTATTTTGTAGTTTATATCCTGTTCCTCCCCTCCCCGGACTACAACCTTGACGTGGTGGAAGGGCTTGTGCGTTCCGATGACCCCTAGAGCTGTACTGGCGGGAGTAATAATTATTGCTCCTGGTAGGGTCACCCATGCCAGATAGGTCGAAGGTTAGGAGCCAGACGAAAGGTAGTCCACGCAGCGTCTGTTCCTCAGTGAGGCGGCTGCAATGGCGTCTGACCCCAGTGGGGCGGCCAGGAAGTGATGGTGTCACGTTAAAAACACTATTGAGGAAGGCAACGGGAAACCACCTTAATTATCATTCCCTAGAAAAATATGATGGACAATACAGATATTTTGAGTCCTGGCAACCACGGGGCTCGGCCCAATCGGCCGTGTGTCGTGCCCGGCAGCGGGGGAGGCAAGGCTTCCGCGGTCGTCATCCCGCGAAACCCTTGCAAGGGAAAACCAGCAGCAGCAGGACAGAAGACGCAGGAGAAGAAGACAAAATTAGTTAGAATAGGAACATGGAATGTTAGGACAATGATGAGGACAGGGAAATTGGAGAATGTTAAGCGAGAGATGGAAAGGGGAAATATAGATATTTTAGGTCTATGCGAGGTGAGATGGAAAGATAGCGGGGATTACTGGAGTGATAAGTATAGAATAATATACAGCGGTGGGGACGAGAGCCAACGAGGGGTTGCCATAGTATTTAATGAAGAGGTAGGAAGAAGCGTAGTCAACATAGAGCAGGTAACGGATAGAATACTACTAGTGGAGATAAAAGCAGAACCGACGAACTTAGTTATTATTCAGGTATACATGCCACCGAGCAACCATAAGGAAGAAGAGGTCGATAAGATATACGATCAGTTAGAGGACATGATCGCGTGTGTTCCAGCAGGGAAACATTTGATAGTGATGGGGGACATGAATGCGACGGTAGGCGAAGGAAGAGATGGTGATGAGGTGGGCGACTACGGTTTAGGCACGAGGAATGACCGCGGGGAGAAAGCAGTTGAGTTCTGCAGAAGACAGGGGTTAGTCATCACCAACACTTGGTTTAGACACCACAAAAGACGCAGGTATTAATGGAAAATGCCAGGTGACTCAGGAAGATATCAGCTAGATTATATCCTGGTTAGACACAGGTTTAGGAATAGTGTGATAAATTCCCACAGCTTTCCGGGAGCGGATGCGGACTCAGACCACAATTTAGTTGTTATGAAATGTAGTGTACGTTTCAAAAAGATAAGGCAGGGGCGGCGAGTTAGAAAATGGAATGTAGAAGCATTAAATGGGTTGAAAAGGAAGGAATACAAACAGGCGGTAGAGAAAATAATGGAGGATGGTAAAAGGCTTATTACTATCGAAGAAAAATGGGAAATGATCAAAAAAGGGTTGTCTAAAGTCGCAAAAGACACTATTGGAACCGTTAACGCTAAAAGGACTAGGAAACCATGGATCACGGATGAGATGATTACAAAGATGGATGAGCGGCGAAAATGGAAGAATATAAATACAGAATTAGGCAAAATGAAGTACAAAGAATTGAACAATAAATTGAGGCGGGCAACAAATAAGGCAAAAGACGCATGGTGGAAGACGCAGTGCGAGGATATGGAAAGTCTCCAGAGGAAGGGCGAAATCGGTGCGCTGTACAGCAAAGTTAAATCGTTCTCGGGAAGTAAGAAAGGAAGAGCTATGCTAATAGTTAGAGATAAAGCGGGTAAGGTAATAGTTGACGCAGGAAAGATCCAAGAGAGATGGAAGGAGTATATAGAAGAACTGTATAGTAAAGAACTCAGACCAACACAGTTAGACATTGAAAAAGAAAATGACGTAGAGGAAGACAGCTTAGGTCCAGGCATACTAGACAATGAGATAGAAAGGGCATTAAGGGAGATGAAACTAAATAAGGCCGTGGGGGTAGATAACATTCCCGTGGAACTTTTAAAATGCTTAGGAAAATGTGGGAGGAAGAGGCTATATGGGCTGATCCGTAGCATTTATGAGGAGGGAATCTGGCCGGAAGACTTTGTGAGAGCAGTTTTAGTTCCGATTCCGAAAAAGGTAAAGGCCACGTCATGTGAGGACTATAGGACAATTAGTTTGATATCCCACGCAGCTAAAGTTGTTCTCAGGATCATAAACAAACGGATAGAGAGTAGGGCAAATGATTACTTAGGGGATGATCAGTTTGGGTTTAGGAAGGGGAGAGGTACGCGTGATGCCATTGCAGTAATGAGATTATTAATCGAGAGGAATAAAGAACACAACCAGGAGGTATTTGCCTGTTTCGTAGATTTCGAAAAAGCGTTTGATAGAGTGAATTGGGAAAAACTAATGAGTATATTGCAGAAAATAGGAATAGATTGGAGGGAAAGGAGGCTAATCCGCAACCTGTACATGTCTCAGACTGCTCAGGTGCGGGTGGGAAACGGGGAGTCAGGATGGGCAGTGTTAGGAAGGGGTGTAAGGCAGGGTTGCCCATTATCACCGTTGCTGTTCAACCTGTATGCAGAGGAAATGATCAAAGAGGCATGGGAAGAACTCGAGGTAGGAATGAAAGTGGGCGGGGGATTCGTAAAATCAGTTAGGTTTGCTGATGACCAAGCTTTAGTTTGTCAGTCAGCCAAGGGGCTGCAAGCATTGCTGAGTGAATTGGAAATTCAGTGCGACAGGTATGGGATGAGAATCAACATTAATAAAACAAAGGTTATGCGATTTTCTAGAAAGAAAAAGGCTAATCTTAACATTAAAGTAAGAGGGCAAAAACTAGAGCAGGTAGAACAGTTTACGTTTCTCGGTAGTGTTTTGGACCAACACGGTCAAAGTAGTAGGGACGTAAGGAGAAGAATTGCACTAGGCAAAGAGGCTTTCACGAGGAGGAGGGAGTTGATGACGGGGACTTTGAGTAAGGATGTTAAGACAAGACTAGTAAAAACTTTGATATGGAGCGTAGCTATGTACGGCGCGGAAACGTGGTCATTAAGCAGGAGGATAGACGTAGACTGGAGGCTTTTGAAATGTGGGTGTGGAGAAGAATGGAAAAGGTGAAATGGACAGAGAAGAAAACAAATGAGGAAGTACTTGGTATGGTGGGCGAAGAGAGGGGTTTGTTGGGAGCAATCCTATGGAGGCAGGAAAAGTGGATGAAGGGGGTGTTGACCGGCAGTGGGATGTTGAAGACTGTGATAGAGGGTAGAATGTTGGGCAAAAGAGGAAAGGGAAGGAACAGGATAGGGATGTTGGACGGGATGAAGGGAGGAAGAAAGTACTCAGAGATGAAGAGGGACCTGGTGTAGAGTAGAATTTAGGGTTGTGTTTTGTTAGTAGTCACAAAATATTTGTTTGGTAGTTGTGTCCATCAAAAAAAAACCTACCTTAACCGGTAGATTACCTTAAAAAAAAAAATCCTGTTCCTCGCTTCCTTTGTTCCAAAATTTCAAAACTACGCATTTATCTATATTAAGTGTTAATCCCCGCTTATTGCACCATTGCGAGATATTATCTAAGTCTTTCATGTGTCTAAAACACGACAATGATTGTGATAGAGGCGAAATAAATATGCAAGGAGAGGAAACCTTTAGTTTAATTCCGGTGTATATATATATATATATATATATATATATATATATATATATATATATATACCATAAACACAGTAATCAACCCGAAGGTCGGTTGAGTAGGTGATGGTAGAGTTCACCCAGTACTAAGCCCGACGGCGTGTGAAAATTCACACATCAGGGTAGGGGGGCCAGTTCCTTTCCCTGTGCCGGTTATGGTTTCCCAGGAAGGCCTGGTACCCGAAAAATCACTTTAGCTTGGGTTGTGCTGCAGGTGCCCGGATTGAGTGCCTAGCCCGGGAATGGAAACCGGGTCCCTCCGATCAGCAGTCCAAAGCTCTACCCCCTGGACTACCGCGACCCACACACACACACATATGTGTGTGTGTATATATATATATATATATATATATATATATATATATATATATATATATATATAATGTATAACACTTAGCACTAGTGGACACAGACAAAAACACAGAAACACACAAAAAAAGAGACTCACTATTTTTCGAATTTTCGGTGGTCGTTGCCACCTTTATCAAGGAGGAGAGGGACAGAACTGAAGGGAATACGAGGGCTGGAGCGATGGATGGAAGGGGAAGGTGGGGAGGGAATTCCGAAGGGACGGGTTTGGAGGGGCAGCGTTAGAAGGGTGGGGAAAATGTAGAAGGTGATGGGGGTGGAAGGGGGATGAAAATATAATTAGAACAGGGTAATTAGTGCCTAATATTGATTCCTGGCCAGTTCCAGGACTCCCAACCGTCACTCCAGCAAGTTTCCAGACCCCTTCACAACGCCTTACATAAATTCAAGCCGGCTTCTGCCCGAGAACCCAATCCCCTCCCCCCAAATCATCCAATTGAAATTTTTATAAACCTTCTCCTGTCCAGAATTTCCAACCCGTCTTTCCTCAAGACCCTAAATCCTCGACCCAACCTGTCTCCAACCGAATCCACTGAACTAAAAAGGCTAATTAAGGATCCTAATATCATCATTACTTCCGCGGACAAAGGTTCAACAGTTGTTGTCTTAAATAGATCGGATTACATAACGGAGGTTGACAGGCAACTCTCGGATACGTGCGCATACCGGCAAATCCCCGAAGACCCAAACCCCGCACTTCAGAAGGAACTTATTGAATTTCTCGTGTCCAACGGGCCAAATGAGGGTCTATCTCCTTCAGACCTGGACCTCCTCTCCCCTCCCCACCCACGCACCCCTCATTTCTATATCCTTCCAAAGATTCACAAGCCTGGGAATCCCGGTCGTCCGATTTTATCCTCCCGTCACTCCCCAACTGAAAGAATCTCTGCATTTGTAGACCACTATCTCCAACCGATAGTCCATTCCCTACCGTCATACACCAAAGATTCTTACCATTTCCTGGAAAGGCTAAAATCAACCTCCCTCCCTCCAGATACTGAGATCATTATGGCCACCATAGATGCAACATCCCTATACACATCGATTCCCCACTCAGAAGGTCTCTCCGCTCTCAAACATTACCTCTCCCAACGCCCTGAGCCACACATACCCAGCACAGATTTTCTCCTTAGTCTTTCCGAGTTCATCCTCACCCGCAACTCCTTTTCCTTTAACGACAAATTCTTCTTACAAATCAAGGGCTGTGCCATGGGTAGCAGGTTCAGCCCTTCCTATGCAAACCTCTTTCTTGGTCTCGCAGAGAAGAAATTCCTGTCAAAACAACCACTGAAACCTCTATTGTGGCTCAGGTACATCGATGATATCTTCCTCCTCTGGCAATATGGTACCGATTCCCTGAAAGCTTTCATTTCCGACCTCAATGCTTCGTCCACTGTCTCCTTCAGTTCTACAGTATCCTCCTCCCAAATCACCTTCCTAGATGTAAATGTTACATTAAGAAACCAAACATTTCACACCTCTGTACATATTAAACCCACAAACAAACAGCAATACTTACACTACAATAGTTGCCACCCATATCACACAAAACGCTCCATTCCTTACTCCCTATCCACAAGGGGACACAGAATTTGTAGTGACCCTGATTCCCTTGATTATTTCCTTTCAAGTCTACACTGTTCCCTCCTAAAAAGAGGTTATCCCGAATCCCTCCTGAACAAAAGAATCCGAAAACATGCGTACACTCCCAAACCTTCCTCCACCGCAGAACCCCACCCTCTCTCAATTTGCACTACATACTTCCCGGGCTTAGAATCTATACGATCAATCCTGAAAGACCTCTACCCTATCCTAAAAAATCATAATGCCACCGCCAACCTTTTTCCCAAATGCCCCTCAGTTACTTTCAAACGCCCCGCCAACCTATCCGATCTCCTCAAATCAACAAATCCACTCCTTAAATCCCCAACCCGGCCTAAAACCACTCCAACGCCTTGCAATAAACCCAGATGTAAAACATGCCCTATTTTCAAAACCAAAATCCCATCCCTCTCCCACCCGCTTTTTAACTCTCTCCCACCAATTCCCTCCTCTACTTGCACTTCTAGCAATGTAGTGTACCTTCTGAAGTGCCAACTGTGCCCTGCCTATTATATTGGGCAAACCACCACACCCCTCAATATCAGAATCAACAACCACCGAGCCTCATGCAAAAACTCTTCCTTCATTGACATGCTCCCTATCCCCAAACACGCCTCCGAACACAACACTCCCTTTGATAAATGCTATAGTGTATCAATCATAGCATCCCTCCCACCCTCTGATCCTCCTCTGAAACTGAAAACACTAGAGCAATCCTTCATCTGGCTTTTGGAGTCCTGGAACTGGCCAGGAATCAATATTAGGCACTAATTACCCTGTTCTAATTATATTTTCATCCCCCTTCCACCCCCATCACCTTCTACATTTTCCCCACCCTTCTAACGCTGCCCCTCCAAACCCGTCCCTTCGGAATTCCCTCCCCACCTTCCCCTTCCATCCATCGCTCCAGCCCTCGTATTCCCTTCAGTTCTGTCCCTCTCCTCCTTGATAAAGGTGGCAACGACCACCGAAAATTCGAAAAATAGTGAGTCTCTTTTTTTGTGTGTTTCTGTGTTTTTGTCTGTGTCCACTAGTGCTAAGTGTTATACATTATTATTCACGTCCGTGAGTCTTTCAAAAAGTGTTATATATATATATATATATATATATATATATATATATATCAATTTTATTTCACTATCCCTACCTTGAAGTGCAACGATGTGAATGCAATATTTGGAAATAAAGAAACAAAGCAAATAATGAAAAATTATGGATAGTTTGTCAGCTGCGATCATTACTTTTACACTCATAAGAAGTTTGAAGTTTAGTCGAAGTGCTAAAGAGACAGCGGCTGAGTGTAGTCTCGTTAAATTGGATTTGAATTTTTCACGACAGTATTATCTCATTGTCCCTTCATTGTCACCACAGGTTATTGGTTGCGATCGGTGCGAGATGAATATCTTAGCCTACATCGAGCTCTTTGTGAAATGCATTTTTCATTGAAGAGTTTAGCCTTTCTTTCTTTTGACCTCATTCATAATCAATAGTGTACGACGTACCTTCGAAATTCCGTTTTGACATACGTTCCTCCCATTTCTTTCCCCCGCCGATAAGAGCAGTTGATGGAGAAAGAGAATTGAGTTTTGGACTGTGTGTACATTTACTGAAATCGAACCCAGAAAAACAAAAATAGACTATATCAAAACAAACAAAGAAGCAAGCTATATGCTTGGAAGAGATATGCGGAAGGAAATTCGAAAGGCAAATGCATAATTCATTGAATCCGCCTCAAGTTGGCGAACTGAACAGCCGAAGAAAGAAAGCAGGGAACTTTAAGGCTCACATTCCCTATTCGAATTACGCGATGATTAAAATTCACTTCTGCAGAATCAATATTTCGGAGATTTGCCAAAATGAAATTAAGTTATCCCTCGAATTTTCAGCCATTTTGTTAATGTCGCTCAATCATGAAACCTGATTTTAGTTCAATATTAATAAATAACAGATGAAGTTATAAAAATAAGTTGGCAGATTATCCGGCAAAACAATTGAAGGGTCGAGGCACAGGCGCGAGGCACGCACCATGCCCATTGCTTTGGTTCATGATAGGGAAACTTGTTGGGCATGAAACATTCATTATTTTACAATAGCCGCACACCATAAATCAAAGGAAATGGTTGAAAGAAGGATGGCGGGACTAAATGAACCATTTTTCCTTTTTCTACAGAACAGGAGACGATTGGGGAAGGTATTAATGGAACTGGTATGGGAGATGGCATTTAAATAAACCTGGTGAGTTGACGGGGTTTCTATGTCAGGGGAAGCACGTAACATCTCCATGCACTTAACCAAAACCTTGAAAGTTAAATGGATTTTGCAAAGAAGTTCATTTTGTAATTGATCATTTGGAGAAGATAATATCATAGAGTAAACGGATAAGAGTTATGGGTGGCTTTGAAAGTATAAACATTTACTGATAATCTAATTATTGAATGCTATAAATTTGCTGAAAGAAAATAGAGTCAAGGGTTTATGGGTGACCGTTTTGAAAAATATTATGGCGATGAATGGTGATGAGTAGGTGTTGTCATCATGCCTGTTCTTCAAGGATATGATTAAAATTATATCATTAATAAGGCATTTTAAATGACTGCAGGCGTGGCAGATTCCGTCCTTCAATATGTTGACGACGATATGATGTATTATCGGCTGAGAGTGCTCGAGATCTACTAGGGACCTTGAGGGTTTCTGTGGGGTGTCGCGGGGGAATAGACTTTGGAATCAAAAGATCTGGAAAAGAATCAGTCATATCTGACAAGAAGAATTAGATAAATAGTTTAACGGGGGGGATTACAGCGAAATAAAAATTAAGGTATTATTTCGTTTGTCACGGTAGAATGTTTTCGAAAATTGGTTGAATAAAAAGGCGGGTCAACAGAAGGGTTTACGGAAATATGTGCTGTGAATAATTGAATGCTTATCTGAGGCGGCCAAAACGTGGATGTGTAAAAGGGCCCCCCTGCCCTAATTATAGCAGGCATGAAATGGACCCCAGGGTTTGCCAGAATAAGCTCAAGGGCCGACTTATGCGGTGGTATGAGCAGTTGAGGGAGTGGTCGGGGAGAAAATAGGAGAGAATGGGATGAGTGGAAGAGGATGCATCAAATAGTTACGCCAGTAGGAATTCAATGTGGATTGAAGGCATTGGCACTAAAGAAGTTGGATACTGATTTGGTTTTGTCACGCTGAGAAAAAGTCATCGAGTCTAACCACCAAACAATTAAATGAGAGGAGAGTAGTTGGATTATGGGAAAGATTAGATGGACTGAAGAAGTGATATGAAATGGAAAACGAAAGAAAGATTCCACATCTGAAGAACCGAGGTGCGTTCCTGAAGAAATACAAATATAGGGAAGGTGTGGAAGGAGGGACCTGTACGAGGGTTGCTATTTATATTTTGTACCTTGACAACACCAAGGGCTTAAGGCGCCATCTGACGTTTTCATATGAAAGATTTACCCTTTTAACGCTAAATTTCTTCAAAACATTTTGTCATTTGATTATAACTTGTGCTGCTTATAATGACTCCAAAATGTTGTCTCGGCGAAAAAATGGAGTTAACTCATTAACACTTTCGTTATTTTTTACGACTTTCGACGTGAATTATCAAGACAAGAGTCATCGATCAACCTTCTTCCACTTTTTGCGATGAAGCCCCATCTTTCGCCACAGTGAAATGCTGGCATAACGAATTTCATCATGGCCGCCGTTCGCTCAGTGACGAAAGTCGTGAAGGTCGTCCGAAATCAGTTGTTGTGCCAGAAAACATTATTGCTGTGCAAGAAATAGTAAAGGAAGATCGTCATGTGACTTATCGCGAGATTGAGGCATCTTCAGGGATTAGTATGTCGAGCATCAATAAGAGATTGCATGAAAATTTAGCGGTGAAAAAAAAATTGTTCGCGTAGGATCCCGCATAATTTGACAAACGCTCAAAAAGATGCTCGTGCCATTTGGTGGAAATAAATGCCCAAGAAATACAATCGCGGTGCATCAAAAGCTGTGTATAACATCTACACAGGTGACGAATCTTGGATCTCTGCGCATGAGCCCGAAACGGAACAGCAATCCACTGTACGGGTCATCCGAGACGAGCCAAATCCGACAAACGTGATTCGTGCACCAAGGACATCGAAGCAAACGATCGCCTGTTTCTTCGGAATAACTGGTCATGTGGCTACTGTACCGTTAGAGCAACATAGAACCGTAAATTCTGAATAATACACGAGCATTTGTTTGCCAGAAGTGCTTGGTGAAATACGGAAAAAGAAGCGGCAACGAAGAATCATTCTTCATCAGAACAATTGGCAAGCTCTCACAGATCGACTGAAACAACTACCTATTTGACCGACCAAAATGTCGGATTGATGGGTCATCCTTGGTACAGCCCTGATTGAGCACCAAATCACTCTTTTTATTCCCGTTTATCAAGAACAAATTGCGTGGCCAACGTTTTTCAGCGCCTGAATAAGCCGTTGATGCATTCGAAAACCACATTTTGGAGGTACCTCAATCGAAGGGGAAAAAGTGTAACGCAAATTGATTCGAGTGTATGCAAAAGTGTATTGATGATTATCATGGAGAATACTTCGAAAAACAATATAGCCATTTTCAACAATAAATAAATGTATTTTCATTATTAGGCTGATAATATAAATAGCAACCCTCGTATTGAGGAAATTTGATATTGAAAGGGAATATTTTTCACAATTTACAACTTAAAATGAAGTATTCGTCGTATTCCGATAGAGAATGACGGTAGCGACATATAATTAGAAACTTTTTCACGTAGAGGTGAGAAGGACGTAATGACGCAAAATCAAACCCCATTTCCGACAAATGACGGAATTGGTAATGCATTTCTCCGAAATTTATATTTCGCTACCAATTATTGCCGGAGATAAAACAATGGTTTTTTTTCAAAATAAATGAATGTTACATTTTAGCATTTAGGATTGACTTCCGTGCATGAAGCTTGAATTACGCTCGTAATAAATCTGTTTTAGCTCCGACTGTTGCGGATGAGTAAAATAAAGTTAAAACGAAGTATTTTTTCCCAGAAAAGGTCGTGAAGAACACGTTCCTAGAAAAAACAAAACATTTTATCGCCCAAAGAAGAAATTACTACCACCATCTCTTTCATTATTACTTAAAATGTATGCTATGTCATATATTTATCTCATATCAGCACAGTCATTCGCGTGTGTAGTATCTTAATTTGATAAATGAATACCTCTGAAAGATATCCAATTTTTATAGGTGCTGATTGGCGTCTACAATTGTCACACCGAATACCAATGGTTTTATCGTCAGCCAACTATAGCGTTAACTGTTCAAGGAAAGAGGCCTGGGGTAATCCCCTCGATGCATAGCATCCAATTTCGCTCTAGTTCTCACCCGGCGGCGTTGTTGGTCAAGGTGGCGTGAAGGCGATGTCCCCGTACGGTGTTAATTTTTGACGCGGCAACTGCTATTTCCAGGTTCGGTTACAACAGCTGTTTATTCGATTAATTACAGCAATTAGTTTGGTGATTGTATTTGTTGTTATATCTATTACAACAGTTACTGTTAGTCCCCCAAAATTGTGATATGTCAACAGGAGACGGGGAACAACGGCAAGCAATAGGTTCTATTCCATAATTCAATGTCCACCAATGCATCCCTTGACCTTCATCGGTACACGCACGGCCTTTGGACACCCTTAGTCTCGCTCGTTTCAGTGATTCTAACCCAGAATCCAATGTATAACCGTTTCTGGCATAGTTATTAATTCGTCTGAAAGGTGTACTTCACATAAGAAAATCTAAACTTTAAGTAAGTATTGAAAGAAATTCAGAAAATACCAGAGTAGGTATCGCTCGCAATCAGATCTCTATAATTATCAGCGGAGGATCTCTCCTCAGGAGAATTTTCACATGCAATGTTCTCTTCATTCAATCCCTCCCAAACATTAAATCTCCATAATTGAATTACATCTTCCTCCTTCATGTCCCCCTCACCTCAATTCGACGATGGTATTGCGTGTTTGAGCGTGTAGGGAAGGCCTAAGCTAAATATCGATACGCACATATATCATCCCTTCTTTACAACACGAGACAACATGACACTCGGCCCTGCCTCAAACAATTCGATTGCGCAGGGTCAGCAATCGGCAATTGGAAACAGGGGTGCGAAAATATCGACTCACCTTTAACAACAAAGCAATGTTCAACAAAAACTCTGCATTAAAACCTGCCAACGGGTGAGATTGAGTAGTTGAATTTTTTCATCTCGAAGTAATTTGTCGGAGGAATAGTCGAGGGATGAGGATCCAGTCCGCCAACGAAGCGGCGGGCATTCAGGGAAACTTGCAGAGACGCCGGTAGGTGTCTCGCCACGCCCTCTGGAAAAACCGGCGGGGAAGTAGTTTGGCACCCTCTGGGGGCGAGGGCACTTTCGCGGCACGCCGTGTCGAAAGACCTTAGGCCCGCAATGGCAGGGGGTGGGGAGTGGTATTCCAGTGCAGTAGGTAAAGATATTATTGAGTGGAGGGTCCGGGTTCAAAGCTTGGAGAATGCATCTTGCAACTTCACCCAGCTTCATCCCAAACTGTGAGATTCTTAAGAATAACAGATCTTCCTGAGAAATCGTTAATGTCATAGTTACAGCAACTGGAAATTTTACACGTTCCAGGGTTTGGTAAGATATGGACTCAAAATTCATATTCAAACTCACAACTGGGTAGAAATGACTGAGAGCTATCTGATTGGCGCAGAAAATAATAAGTATTTCTCCAAGGATGAATATGCGGTTTGTATTAGGTGTACTAAAATACGCCTCGTGGCCTTCAATATTATATTTCAATGATCGCTAAGCTACAAGTTGTATTTAAAAGACGGCTATTTTAAAAACTTGTACTAAATTGATTTTATGATAATTTATGAAAATATTAGACATAATTAAACGTTAAAATAATTTTCAAACCGGAACTAATGGAGCACCGCGCCATCCCAAAAATTAGAGTGGGATTCTAAGAATAAAAATTTCCGAGTTTAAGTATTCGGCCTCGCAGTTTTTCATACATGAACATAGAATAGCTCACATATCGCCTTTGTGGTAAAATAGTAAATAAACAATGACCGTCAACGTGATCCATTGGGAGTGTCACGTGTGCGAAAAGATCTCCCTTCATGCAACCTGCACTTCCTATGATGACGCACGGCAAAGGTGAGGGCGTGACCACTTGGGGAATTCCATCCTCAAGACGCTTTCCTCCGCCGTCGCAACTCGCATTCGACGAGAGGATTTCACGCGCATTTAAGCATTCGGGGGTCTTCTTCTCATCAACAGTTCTGAGTCTAATTGACACTCAAGTAGAGATATTTCCAACGCATTTGGCTGGCGAGTCACTCCTGATTCAGAGCAAAGATGTCCTTATTTCTTTTGCAGCCGAGACACAAAATCGAGATGCTGCCCGAATGATTAGGAAGCATCTCAAAAATCGATTAAATGAACGCGTTTAAGTCTCCCTTTGAGAGAGATTCGTCGAACGAGAGGAGGAACTCATTAAGGTTATTTGGGAGGCCGTCCGTTGGTCTATTCCGCAATGGAGAAGTACTGATGCAGTCTTTAATCTAACTGCCATATTTTGGCCAATTAGGTTTGCCCCATTTCTTTCCATCGGCTTCCATTATCTCCGTATTTTTAATCATTTCCTTTATTTATTTTTTCTTTTTGTTTTCATTTTAGTTTCTTTTTTTGATGGGTGATATTTTTGTTTTCCCTAAAAGAACATTTCACTCGAGAAAATAGAATATTTGCGAAGAGTGAAGCGTAAACCCCATTTCAAAAAAATAATCAAATCTTAAATAATAGCGAAGCTGTAAAAACAGCGAACTCAATTTCAGAGACTTAAGAGGATAAGAAAATGAATTAAAGGAGTAAAGTCAAGATGCATATGACTCTCCAACTAGAATGGCGATTGATAGAGATATCCTTGGAAGGACATTGTTTTTTAATTAAATATCGAAATCCAGGACAGGCAGTTTCAAGCGGGATGGTTTTCCAACAGCCACTCTTTTTGAAGTGGCTACGTATCGCGCTAATATTTCTGGAGCTCTTCATGATTTCCGGCCTCTCACTTAATCACTTCTTCAATGCTCACCAATCAAAAGCTTTAACCAACAGCTAAAAGAATTCATTCAAACCACAAAGCTTTCCTTTTAATAATCCTCATTATCCTGACTCCCCTTGATGTTTATCGATTTTTCGAACCCCTAACGTATTTGCATCAGAATATTTTCGAGAAGTTCTTCGAAGAGATAAAATACGGCTTTATTTACATGATATTTATTTAAAAATAAATAGGTCTAAGAATTATAAAGAGGAAACAATTGCTTTTCTGCTTAAAAAATAGACTTCTACTGCTTCCAAAGAATCCATGTCAAACCCGAACACGGTGCACTTTTGCCATCTCTCCCTTTGTCGCTCATTGTCACCCACCTTCCCATATTGCCCTGTTTCATTTCCTTTAAGACAGGATCAGCCATTACCTTTCCCATGTGACATTAGCAAGGCAAACCGCATGTGCCTGCCTTGTACGTTCTTACTTGAAAGAAATCCTCCCTTGCGGGCGTAGAGAGATGCGAGGGCGACCAGTGGAAGAGGCTCTCAAGAAGCGAAAATAACAGCTTGCGCAGTCTCCCTTCAATCGGAGGGTGGGGGGGTGGAGTCCATTTTGTCCATAAATTTAAACTTCAACTTCAGCGACTGCTATGTCACCGAAGTAAAATGCGCATTTCACCCTCAGTCAGCATTGCTGCAAATGCTGCATTGCAAATAATTGGTCTTCTATTAAGGACAGAGTTTTAAAAGACAATTTTACAAGAAAAAAAAACAAAAAGTATTGCGCTTTTAATCACGCGCACCTGCTCGAAATGATTTGCCCTTCGGGATGAAATTGCAGTAGGCCAATCTGAAAATGTTTCATTACCAAACGCACCAAAAGGTAATTTGAATCCAATCATTTGAATTAAAGTTATGAATTTAATTGTCAATTATCGATACACTGAACTCTGAGTTACTTTTTATAAAACAAAATGTTACCATTTTGCTATCATTAAAAGGTTCCATTAGAAATTAGAAATTAGATTCCAGTTCTACTGGTTTGCGAAATAAAATTAAGAATGGATCAAAGGCTATGCCGCTCGTTAAAAAATAAATAAAATATGTATGTGCACAACTTTTTTTATCTAATGAGAGATTTTGAGAAAAAAATCAAAAAATATTGCTAGCGTTTGACCAACCTTGCCAATGGCTTCCGAAACGAAATGCGTAGAAATGTCTCATGGCCATATAGCCAGGCGACTTCTTCATTCGCTGTTATCATACTTATTCCTCCAGTTTCCTGAGTACTGACGTACTAATACAGCCATGAGGGTAAAAGTTAAGAGTATATTAAAAGAGCCAGATAACAAGTGAATATCGACGCAGATTCTCAGAGAGCAAAAAACCTCTAAATAATCAAACACGTGAAAAGTAAAAAGTAAGCTAATATTAAGTATCAAACAAATTATTGATAGCTATGCCAAAGGGTTGGTAAGCCAAGAAGAATTTAAGCCAATAATTACAACAGCGAAACAGGATTTGAAAGAAATTGAACAAGAAATAAGATTCGATCAAAAGAAATTACAATGAGAATTGAGTCTAGTTTAGAGAGTCTAGTCTAGAGATGGCTTGACAAACCTTTCCTCGGGCGTTGAATTAAAGCTTGATCAAGTAGATTGGCAGACTAAGCTAAATATTATTAGAATGTTAATTTATTAAAACTGAGCATTTTTTAGTTTCGGGAAAAAGGGTTATAGGTTTCCAATAATCAAAAAGTTGACTTCTGCCCAAAAACAATGAGTGCAGAAAAATACTTTTTGATCGATTGCGGCCTCTTAGACCCGTGAGAAGCGCGTCTCCTGTTGTGAGAGTACAAAAGCTTCTTGATGATATCTTGAAGCTTCTCGTATATCCTCTCTCGAAATGTCCGGTGTGTAAAGTTAGGCATTATGAGGAGCGAACGAAAGAAAGAAGGAGAGGAGGAGAGAGATGAGGGGGGGCGGCATCTTCGCCCTCCCCTGGTTCGCCCGGAAGGGAGGGAGGTCGTTCCATTTCCGGTGCGACCCTTTCGCTGCCTCTGATCAAGAGAGGCACACGCCGAGGCGAAGGGAGAGGGAGGGAGGGAGGAGGCAGCCGCGGGAAGTAGGAAAACCACCCTGAGGGAAGAACTGGGAGGCCTCGGAGGGACACACCGCGCTTCAATTGCACCATTCCACTCATCGTCCAAGTGCGAATCCGGAGTCCAGGGCGGATCCAGAGTGGACCTGTTTCAGGAAACCAAATACCTCCCCATATGAACTCATAAGGGAGAGATATATTTTACAAGCGCGGTCCACTTAAGCTAGTCGTTCAATTTTGCACAACATAGGCGCCAAGGCCGGTATGGGCATTATGAATCCTAATATTTTAGCTCGTGTAATCAATGAATTCATTGTTCATGCAATTTTTAATTTTCACAGGATCCGTCAGAAAGAAACTGATCCGAATAGTGGAACGCTAACAATTACTATCCAATCGAAACTACCGCGAGAAATCGGCTGCGAATTTAATCAATCGTCTTGGATGGCATTTCTTTGAAAGCCGGGCACTACAGGATCATCTTAAAGTGCCAATCACGCTCCGAAACTCTTTCGATTCGACGAAAATGAAACGTCTCCAATGCTTTTCTCTATCCACTCCTTCCTCACCTCTTCTTGTATTCTCTATTTTTCTTTGTCTCTTTGCCTCCCTCGTCTCTCGAGGAAAGGGCGATCACCTCCCTCCCCCCACCACACCCTCCCCCTCTTCATTCCTCCCCACCCTAAACCCCTTGCCTCTTAACTCCCTGACCCTTCAAGGCCGCAGGTCCATTTGTGCCCTCCATCCTAACCACCTCTCAGAAACCCCAATTCTCTCCTCTCCCTCCCTCCCCCTCTCTCTCCCTCCCTCCCTTTCTCTATCCCTCATTCACGCACTCACGACGCAGGGCCCTTCACTCGCAACAATCAACTTCCAAGGACCTGAGATGCGTGGTTTCCATTTAAACTCCCACGAAACTCATTACACTATGAATGCGCTATTACCAAAGGGCTTTCGGGGTATGATTTTAAGTGTTTTTCGAAAAAAGAAACTAGAGTTGATATACAAATGCGGCGAGGTGATTTTCTACAAGTAAAATAATCCATTCAGTGATGTTGCGTGTAAACAAGTCTTTGGAAACAGTTTATTTAATAGATTCCAGATTAAGTACGAGAAAATTGAAAAGACAAACAAGAAAAACAGCGCTAAATAATTTAAAATAAAAATTGTCATTTAACAGCACTCGCTAAACTGTCTCATAAAATTTTGTGGAATATCCATTGAAGTCCTTATCTGTGCCACCAAGACGAAATACTTGCACTAAATAAATCCTTAATCGATCACCAATTCCAGCAAATTAAAGTTGTATTCCCGGTGTGCTTGACACTTGTGCATGTATGATAATAAAATTTGGGGGTGTCATAATTATATGCAGCGTAGACATCGTAGAATACCTCCAAGCTCCAGTCCATGATCTGATATTTACGTATTTTGAATCTGGTTTGCGACCGGTTCATTACACTCTGTCCGACAGAAATACTAGTTTCGTTTGAAGGATATGAATTAGATTCAAATAAGGACTCATTCCGATTCGTTTCAGAAACATATAAATTGGGTACATGATGCCACTTCCTCAACTAAATTGCACTTGACTCGTAGTTGAACATGGGTTTAGACCGTCAAACAAAACACGACAAAAAAGCTTTAACATTCATTTAAAATGACCATATTTTTCAAATGAGTAATTACAAAAACTAAAATATAAGAGAGAATCTCAGAGCATTGCTTTTTTTAAGACCCTAAGAGCCTCCTTTTGACAAGAGGTGCACAACCACATAAGTATTTCGACATAGAGGTGCAAGTAGATTGGATGGAGAAGCGAACCAGCTGGCCAAACACAAGAAGAGACTATGGACAGAAAATATATCGATCCATTTATGGAACAAACACGAACGTGAATAAATATTAGTGCGAACTTTGGCACGTCGCACAGCGCTGCATTCCGCCGAAACTTGGTCCACGCAAGGGAGAGTGGCGGTGAGGGCACGCAGTTGGTGAACTCTGTCGAGATGGATTCCGGGAGAAGGACGGATGAAACAAGCGAGAGTGCGAGGAAGACAAACGAAAGCGCGCTGGCGCAGGCATAAGGGGAAGAGAGAATGTTTGCTCTCGGGAGAAATTCGCAGAAGGCAGGAGAAGTGGATGCGAGAGATGAGGCGTGGAGGAATGCTGAAGATTGCGTTGAAAAGAAGAGCGAGAGGAGGGGAATGGGAGACATTTGGGTGCGTTTTTAATGGAAAAGCGATTTTTTTATGGAGAGTAAAAATAGTTTATTTGAGAGCATAGAATTAAGTTATAAAGTGTAGTGTGCAAACGGATTATAAGATCCACCGCAAATTTCACTCCATCATTTGATGAAGTGAAGTTTGCGATGGTTTTTCTTGTGAAATTAAAAACCGAATACTGACTCGTAGACTGTGATAAAAAATAACAATAGCAACAATAATAACGAAGTAAAGTACAAAATCACATTAAGCGACGATCCTTATACATTATGGATTAAGGAAAATTGCAATGGGATATGAAGTTGATGAGTTAAATCAATCAAAGTAAAATAGCTTAATAACTGGAGCTTCACCATATGAGCAAAGAAGATGGCGTGAATAGCTGAGGAGAAGAAGCGGCGATAGGTCATGCAGGCGTGGATTTCCAAACTATAATTCCGTTGGAAAACATTTGATGAATCCTCTCCCACTGAAGAAAGTCACGCCTTGAACACTCTAGTGGGTTAAAAGATAAGACCAGCAGATGGAGCGTGGCATCAAAAGGGCATCGTGGTACGGGAATATAACATCATTCCCATCCACGTAAAGAACTGACTAGAAATCGTCGTGTTAGTTACCCGATATTTCGATCGGTTTCATAGAGGTTGAGTTTTCCAGCTCTCTAGAAATGCTCAAAGGACCCTTATAATCTCCTCCGGAGTCCATAGCGAAAAATAGAAACCAAAACATAGAAAAGGGAGAGAAATGGCGCTTGATGGAAGCCAGGGAACAGCCAACGCCGTCGTCTGAGGAATCGAGGCCAGCCAGCCCCAGAGGCGCGCGCCCTCTTCGCCACCGATCCCTTCCGAAGAAAGGAAATAGGAAAAAATAATGAAAGTGGAGTGGGGAGACGAGTGGAGGGATTGGTGTGGAGGGATTGAGATCCCCTTGGTGTTCTCCCCCTCGCCCCCGGCGGGGCCCAAGGGGGGAGGCCGGGATTGCCGAAGGCGCGTGAAATGGATGCAGAGGCGTGGGTGCGAAAGGGGGCGTGCCAATCTACTTGCCCCCCCCCCGCCTCTATCCATCTCCCTTCCTTCCTCCTTTCGCATTTCACCCCTCCTACAGCGCCCACTCCTTCTTTCACATTTCACCCCTCCTTTTTCGTCACTTCCTAGCGAGATTCCTTAACCACTCGGTGCTTTGAGGGCATGTGCGGAGAAAGTAGAGGAATGATTGAGGTTAGGCGGTCTCTGTCGTGAACCCTTAAACGTATTCAACCTTACGCCTGCGTCTCAGAGTGTATTAAGGCGTATTCTTTAATTATTATAACGTACATCTCGGAATAGCCAAAGCTAAGAACGCATTCATGAAGAAGAGGCACTTACTATGCTCAAAGAACCTAAGACTGGAAAAGAGGAAGCAATTCGCCAAGACTTTCGTGTGGAGCATGGCGCTCTATAGTTCTGAGACTTGGAATATTGGACAAGTGGACCAGCGAAGAAAAGAAGCCTTTGAAACATGGTGCTGGAGGAGAATGCTGAATTGACTAAATGGATAAACAAAGTGATGAAGGAGGAAGATGTATGGCTGATCAGAAGAGGATAGGACCATACGGAGAACTCTAGGACAAAGAAGAAATAGATGGATTGGACACACATTGAGGCGCAATGAATTGATTTGGAATATAATAGAAGGAAATATGGAAGGGAAGATTCCACGAGGAAGAGCAAGAGACATGTGCATAGTACTTAATGTTTTCATAAGATGATATTATAGATGAGGCAATTAGAAGCAGAGCAAATGTTAGCAGAAAAGCCGTTGGTAATATGCGGAGGTCTCATTAGAAACTAGAAGGATGTTTCTGTTGGCACAACTCCTCGCAACCCTACGAACATTTATTTCCCTGGCACGATGAACCCGTAAATAGATGAGAGGTCTTTAATTGGGCGAAAATAAAATGCTAATGATCATGCCACACCTCGTTGGACTGAGGCTCCCCCTTAAATTCTCAGATTTGCATGAGTGCCAAGTTCAACTTCATGCTTTTTAAATTGAAATAGATATTTTAACTTTATGAGAAAATGGAAACCAAAGCGGAAACAATGGATAATTTAAAGCGATTTAATAAATTCGCAATTTTCAATGGCATAGAATTTCACACACAAGGCATCCCAAAACAGTAAGAATCATGCTTACCACATAATCTCAAAAGAAATTACAAAAATAAATGTAAATATTTTAAATGGAAGTCACTGGAAAAATTTAAAAAATAAGGTGGTTAAAAGATTTCAATCAGCAGTGCTTAATCTTCAACTAAAATGATAAAGTCTCAGTTGTGATCGTTTTCCCCTTAAAGAAAGAAAAACATTTCTTTATTTTCCCCATCAAAGCCAGATATATATCAGAGTCCAAATCGAAAAGAAGATCAAGGATTTCCCTCCAAAATTATTTCTTCATGTTCTTATGGAAAGTATACAGTTGTAATGAGGGAATATTTTTAAAAGTCACGATTTAATTTCCGTACCCGCCACAAACGGCCAATCTTCCCTATCGCCTTAACTCTTGCATCATTGGTTCGTTAGCACTTTCCTCCATTCTTTCCATCTTTTCAACGTCGACCAATGACGTGTTCTTTAAGAGACGTGCTTTCCCGATTCCGTGATAGTCCTCCAATTGGCGGATGTGGGGAGGCTGATCGAAGACGGAGGGATGAGGGCCAATGGAGATGGACAGCGCCTTCGACCCGCCCTTCCCCGCAAAGAAGGGACACACTGGCCCGCAGTGCACGCAATATCAAACACCATTTGAACGTCCAATTTTCAAACGCATCTCGACGCCGAAGTTCCCCCTTCCGCACTCCAGCGCGTCAAGGTGATTGTCCGCTTCCACAGGAAAGACTCGAACTCCAACTCCTTGGCCAAGAAGGAAGGATGCTCCCCAGATACATCGAATCCGAAGAATTGGAATTCCGTGAAACGTATCTGGAATTTGGCTAATCTCTGGAGAAATTGACTTTCTTCGCATCTTCAGAAACTGAACTAATAACATTCAATCCATTTCTGGCAGAATAATATTCATTTAATCAATTTTAATACGAGTATATGATTCAATGTTTTAAATTAAATGTTATAGAAATAATTAATCAGAATTGCTTACCATCTAAAAAAAATTACAGTAAATTAGAGTCAATTGAGGCAAGGGAAACAATCGTAACGCCAAGTTAACGGTCAGCAGCGAGTCGAAAGATATCGAAAGCCAAAAAGGTAAGTTAAAGCATTATAATGTTGGTGAGCAAGATGAATATCGATCAAAGAGGACAAAGCTAAGAGTGCGAGAAGTTGATGGGGATAAAAACGACGAAGGCTTTGTATCGGGCGAAACTGCCATGAGTGGTGTACAGTACTTGCATGGATACAAGGGAATGATTCAATTAAACGCATGCATGGAGTTCTTCTTTCCTAAGCGATAGGAGAGACATAGGCGGATGCAACAGCAGAGAGTGGAAGATTAGAAGCGATGGGAAAGCGGTTCCACGGTCGGATCATGAATACAAAATGGATGGATGCAAGTCGCACGCAGTACTTCGAAGATATAGAGGCCTGTGAAGAATGCCTGAAGAGAGTTTCCTCGCTACAGTGAGGCAATTATTATAGCGCCAAATTATATTTTACCAGCGGAATAAAATATTCGGGTCGTTATAAACCTTCATATAAACTCCAATAGACGCAGCATTATAAAGAGGAATAGACACCGTCACAGATACAACCATTTACTCGTTCTGCCTGGGTGCGGCGGGCATTCATTACGAAATTGAACGCAAGTCCCCGGAAATAGTATTAGCTTACAGAAATATTTAATGAATCGATCACAAAGTCCAATTATAGCGAGATATATAGAGGAATGTATTACCTTCAGTGTTTTGGTATATTGGTTCAAATATATATTTTCAAATGCAAATAGAAATTAATAGTCCTCTGCGCATGGCTCGAGTCCCAACGCCACGCACCCTCGCGATGACCTGCGGAGTATTGAGTAGAAGTGCAGATGAGAGGGCGGGAACAAAGTCGACACACATCCTAAGGCTGAAGAGAGCGAACGAAGGGAATGCAGAGGGGGGAAGGGGAAGAGCGGAGAGGGGAAGGCCGAGGATGAACTACGATGAGTATTTGAGGGAAAATTTCTCCAAGAAATCATGACTGAATGATTGCCAGGGAACGGGACGTAAGTTTGAGAACTGATGAAAACCAAACAAATCTATGGACCTCTAATAATCCATTATAATGACGTTAATCTTCTAAAAAAAATTGACGCTTATAAAAGCACTATTACGCAATGTGCAAATAATTTCTTCCCCAAGCAATCTACATCTACATAATACCCCGCAAGCCGCCGCAAGGGCGTGTGGCGGGGGGTGTTAGGTCACCAGCCGTAAAAAGGAAAAATACCACATGCAAAAAAACAACACGGAAAATTACACCCACAGCAGCGCACACACTCATGCAAAAATCCCTTCATCCAACACTCATGCAAACACATATACCAAAAAACAACAAAAAACTGCACCCCAGGATGCAGCACGAAAGCCATCCTACAACACGGAAGCCAGGACACAACAAGCAAGAAATTGAAACATCACTACCACATGAAAATGCACCACGAAACACTCTACCCCCAAAGAGTCTGTAAAAGGCAGGTAATGCAACCCAACGTTGCAGGTAGCAGGAATTTTCCCCCGCAGAGAGGGACGAGGGATTGAAAGGGAAACTTAAAAACAGATGAACGGAACGCGAATGAGGTCATTCGGAAAGAATGGGTTATTACAGCAAAACACATAAGGTTAGTGGAAGAGCATGTATTTAAATACAACTAATTATTTTTTGGACGCTGAGGGTGGCAAGTGGAATTTTTGCTATCTATAACCCTGCAGTTGCTATCACGTATTGTCCGTGGGAAGAAGGAGTCCTTGAGTCGGCTAGTTCTGGCATCTATTTCCCGAATTTTATATGCATGATCCAAGCGACTAATGTATGTAGGAGTACGAATAATTTGCGAGACCTCGGTGCTGAAACATGCGGATCTAAATTTATTTAATAATTTCAATCTTGCATTGAATCGTCTCTCAGCCAATGATTCCCACCCCAAATCCATGAGCATTTCGGTGACGCTTTGCGTTTTATCGTAGGAATTTTTTACAAAACGGGCTGCCCGGCGTTGAACCTTCTCAATTTCCCGAATGAGACCTTTTTCACTCGGACCCCACACGCTGCATGCGTATTCTAAATGAGGCCTTACAAGAGCGTGGTAACAACGTTCCTTGACCTTCGAGTCACTATTGCCGACAACGCGTCTAATGAATCCCAATTTTTTATATGCTTGACCGCAGACTTTACGTATGTGAGTCCCCCAAGTTAAGTCTTTTGTGAATGTAACACCTAGGTATTTTACCGTATCAACTACTGCTAGGTCACCTCCAGCTAATTTGTAAGCAAATCCCGTTGATCTTTTAAAGAAATTTACCACTGAAAGAAGGCAAAAATGAATAGATGCAAACGTTGGAATCGCCTTCAATTTTTTGAAAATGGAGAAAAAAAGCAGCATATCTCAAACGCGAAAGTTAAGAAAAATGAAACACATTTTAGTACCCTGCAAACCACCGCTAGAACGCGTGGCAGGGGGTGATTACGCACCAGACTAATTTTTACCCGAATATTTTTACCCCTGCCGACGTCGGAGAATGTTATTCTGCTCCCTTATCGTTCGTGAACAAAGAGGACATCTTAAACCTGTCTGCTCTACACTTGATCTCTCTCTAATTTGTTCGACATGATCTCGCCTACCGTAGTACGATGGGGGTAATAATACAATTTCAACATACATGCAAATTAATTAAATAAAAAAAATAAGAGACAGAAAGAAGAAAGATTAAAACGTTTACGAAATGTTTGAGCGACCCATCGGTGCGCAATAACGTGATCGTATACCAATAAAAGGCAGCGAACGAAAAAGTTTCCCGTATCCTTTCAATGCACGTGAACCTGGGTCCAATCGCCATTTGTTCTCCACTCACCTCTCTCGGTTTCTGCTCTCAGTTGGGGGGGAAGGCGTTTGCAAAGGAGAGGTATTTCCGAGAAGACAACACAGTTAAAAATTAAGGATAGTGTAAAAAATGGCTGGAGACGTTGTGTGGAAGCTCGAGCGAAGCGCGCGTGGACACCGGTGCGAGAGGGCGGGCCCGCTAACGAGGGCAAATCAAATGAAAAGGGGCGGAGGGAGCCGGGAGCGCGGCGAAAATTAATTACGTGACTGCAATACGTTCACTTGTACGCGCTTACCGATGCTTCCGGTGATAAAAAAGAAGAAGTAACGTGAGAAAAACATAGCTTCAACAAGGCAGGAAGAGCAGATTGGACAGATGGGTGTCTTTTTAACCTAGATCTGATATGTCGTCCAAATTCCGTTGTGCATGAGAACAGTGTCCCTACTCCTTCCAAGGGCGTCGCCTGGGGGGCATGAGCGACGTGGAGTATGGTAAAATAAGCATTGGTCAACGAACGGCTTCCGCATAATTCATATTACGTGCATGCAAAAGCCGCCTCACGGTCGTCTCATCAGTCACGAAGGCCCCACCGGAGAGACCGCCGGGAAGAATAGCGAAGGAGCAAGCGGGAGGCGATCACGTGGGTGCGCGATTCTGGGAGACGTGAGGGATGAACACGTGAGCGTTGCTTCGCGTCCATCGCGAGGATTGGCGCGATCGGGCTGCATTTCATTTGTCCACAACCCCGCGGGCCGCCGAATGGGCGTGTGGCGGTGGGTGTTAAAGCACCAGCGATACATGCACAACTAGGATTTCATAAATTCCTGTGAATTTTACACGGATGAATTCACGTACACGCGCAAAACATTAATACTTATGGAAATCATGCAATTCAAACAAAGGTGTGGTTGAATGAATCGTTAATTTTAGGTCTTGGAAAAAAAAACCAGTTCATTCATTCGATTTTGCAGTCACCGCGTCCCGATAGAAGGAAGAAAGGGCAAGTGAATCTGTCCGTGATAATCTCTCTCTCGTATGTGATACCAGTTGTCGGATCTACGTACCAATACAATAATGCCCTCGGATGATAATCATGCCCTCGGTGACGCAAACATACTCGAATGCTGCAGACTCTTCTAGAAGTCAATTCCTGAAGTTTTTGAGAATCAACGGGGCTCCGTATTCTAATTTCTCCAACATTCCCGTCAAGCTCACTCTCTTCTCAAGCAAATCATAAAGTTGTCCTCCGAATACATTCCAATAACTCATTCAATGTTTTTCTCCCACGGATCCCAAATACTCCCAAATTGGCCTTATTAAGGCGATTGTGCAAGAATAGCTTGCGCGGTCTCGCCCCTCTTCACCTCTAGCGGAGGCATACTTATTATGCGCGGGATAACGCCGGACGTCCCCTCAATTTTTCAACATGTCATCCCTACGTTGAATTTTTTCACATAGAACATAAAGGCATGATATTTGCTAGCAATAAAATTGGAATCCCTATCAAATGGTCCATCGTTCATGGAGCATTCAATTCGCGTGAAATAATATAAAAGTAAGAACTCGTTATCGGAAAAGGATATCGTCGACCAAACAATAGCTACTATTAAGAACACTTTTCTACAAGTCAGACATTTATTACCAAATAACATTGTGCTACATCATCGCCATACGATACAATGATATATATATATATATATATATATATATATATATATATATATATATATATATATATATATATATATATACACCGGTTAAGATAGGTTTTTGGATGGACAAAGATCCTAAATAAATATTTTGTGATTCCTAACAAAATACAAAATCCATCATCCTACTCTATATCAGGTCCCTCTTCATCTATGAGTACTTTCTTCCTCCCTTCATCCCGTCCAACATCCCTATCCTGTTCTTTCCCTTTCCTCTTTTGCCCAACATTCTACCCTCTATCACAGTCTTCAACATCCCACTGCCGGTCAACACCCCCTTCATCCACTTTTCCTGCCTCCATAGGATTTCACCAAACAAACCCCTCTCTTCGCACACCAAACCAAGTACTTCCTCGTTTGTTTTCTTCTCTGTCCATTTCACCTTCTCCATTCTTCTCCACACCCACATGTCAAAAGCCTCCAGTCTACGCCTATCCTCCTGCTTCAATGACCACGTTTCCGCGCCGTGGCTACGCTCGATAGCAAAGTTTTTACGAGTCTTTTCAGAATATCCTTACTCAAAGTCCCCGTCATCAACTCCCTCCTCCTTGTGAAAGCCTCTTTGATAAGCGCAATTCTTCTCCTTACATCCCTACTACTTTGACCGTGTTGATCAAAAACACTACCGAGATACGTAAACTGTTCTACCTGCTCTAGTTTTTGCCCTCCTATTTTAATGTTTAGCTTAACCTTTTTCTTTCTAGAAAATCGCATAACCTTTGTTTTATTAATATTGATTCTCATCCCATACCTGTCGTACTGAATTTCCAATTCACCAAGCAATGCTTCCAACAACCTTGGCTGACTAGCAAACGAAAGCTTGATCATCAGCAAACCTAACTGATTTTACGAATTCCCCGCCCACTTTCATTCCTACCTCCAGTTCTTCCCATGACTCTTTAATCATTTCTTCGGCATACAGGTTGAACAGCAACGGTGATAATGGGCAACCCTGCCTTACACCCCTTCCTAACACTGCCCATTCAGACTCCCCGTTCCCCACCCGCACCTGAGCAGTCTGAGACATGTACAGGTTGCGGATTAGCCTCCTTTCCCTTCAATCTATTCTTATTTTCTTCTATATACTCATTAGTTTTTCCCAGTTCACTCTATCAAGCACTTTTTCGAAATCTACGAAACAGGCCAATACCTCCTGGTTGTGTTCTATATTCCTCTCGATTAATGATCACATTACTGCAATGGCATCACGCGTACCTCTCCCCTTCCTAAACCCAAACTGATCATCCCCTAAGTAATCATTTGCCCTGCTCCCTATCCTTTTGTTTATGATCCTGAGGACAACAGTAGCGGCGTGGGATGTGAAACTTTTTATCTGTAGTCCTCTCATGATGTATCCTTTACCTTTTTCGGAATAGGAACTAAAACTGATCTCACAGTCTTCGGGCCGGATTCCTTCCTCATAGATACTACGAATCAGCCCATATAACCCCTTCCTCCCACATTTTCCGAAACATTTCTGTAGTTCCGCAGGAATGTTATCCACCCCCACGGCCTTTTTTAGTTTCATCTCCCTTAATGCCCTTTCTATCTCATCGTCGGGTATGCCTGGACCTAAACTACCGCCCTCTACATCATGTTCCTTTTCTATGTCTAACTTTGTGGCCTATGTTCTTCACTATACAGTTATCCTATATATTCCTTTCATCTCTCTTGGAACCTTCCCTGTTTCAACTATTATCTTGCCCGCCTTATCTCTAACTGTTAGCATAGATCTTCCTTTCTTACTTTCCGATAATGATTTAACTTTGCTGTAGAGCGCAGCAATTCCACCCTTCCTCTTCAAACATTCCATATCCTCGCACTGCGTCTTCCACCATGCTTCTTTTGCTTTATTTGTTGCCCGCCTCAATTTGTTGTTTAATTTTTTTGCACTTCATTTTGCCTAACTCTATATTTACATTCTTCCCTTTCCACGCTCATCCATTTTTGTAATCATCTCATCCGTGATCCATGGTTTCGTAGCCCTTTTCGCTTTAACGGTTCCAATAGTGTCTTTTGCGGCTTTCGATAGCTCTTTCTTGATACTCTGCTATTTTTCTTCGGTAGTACTTAGCTCCTGACCATCCTCCATGATTTCCTCTACAGCCTGTTGGTACACCTTCCTTTTCAAACCATGTAATGCTTCTACATTCCATTTTCTAACCCGCCGCCCCTGCCTTATGTTTTTGAAACGGACGCTGCATTTCATAAAAACTAAATTGTGGTCTGAGTCCGCATCCGCTCCCGGGAAGCTGTGCGAATTTATCACACTGTTCCTAAACCTGTGTCTAACCAGGATATAATCTAGCTGATACCTTTCCGAGTCACCTGGCATTTTCCATGTATATCTGCGTTTTTTTGGTGGTGTCTAAACCAAGTGTTGGTGATGACTAAACCCTGTCTCCCACAGAACTCAACTACTTTCTCCCTGCGGTTATTCCTCGTGCCAAAACCGTAGTCTCCCACCTCTTTCAGAGCCGAACAAATCAAACCGACATCCGTGTCAGGAGACTGCTCCCTCTCTCTCTTCGATTGACATTTTTAGATATAAAGGAATATGTCGAGGAACGGCCGCATTTTTTATTCGAAAAGTTGAGAGACGAGAAGGGTGCGGGCGAATATCATGGCAACAAGCTCACCGCGAACGCTGACTGGAAGCAAGTAGGGAAACAAAGCGCAGTGGCGTAATAGAGGGCCCTCTTGTGACGAGGTTCCTCCACCAAGCGAATTCATTTCCGCACCGTCCAAAAGGTAAATCAAATTGGATCTTGGCCTGGCACACAAAAAGTTGGAAGTTAAACAAATACCAACCTTGCAGCGGAACGCACCAACAAAAGACGTCCAAGGAAGAGTGAAGTACCCGACCAACAAACGTCGATGCCCTCGGAAAGTTTTATGCGGATTCCAAGCAAACTTCTGAAGTTGCGACGGTAAACAAAACACCGGAAATTTTATTGGAAAAGCGCAAAAAGAAAGTGTTTTCGCTCTTCGTCGACGGCAATGAAGAGAATCCGTCGTCGGCCATGGATGGCGATGATTAAGCGGGATAGAAATTCAAACTCTAAACCAGAACTTCGAATTTAACGCTCACAAATACATGCATATAAAACGGATTTTTTTATTCGTGAAAAAATACTTCACTCCGAAACTAATGTGGAAAGTTCTCATCGGTTCGAAGCTGGATTTATTCATGAGGGACAAAACATTTGAACCAATAAGGTTTCATTCTCGTATTCTGTCTCTCCGAAGTGTGGGAAGAGCGGGAGAAACGTAAGGAGAAGGAACTCTCGGCTTCCTTCAGGGCCTCTCGCAATTGTTTGCTTGCCTAGACTTCTTTTTTCAACCTCCTATCGGTTACCTCGAATACCCCGGGATCATTAAAACGCACCGATTATTGTTCCCCCTCCCACGATCTCATTCTCGACGGATATGTTGTTTACCCTTGCGCATGTTTCCTTCGCATTTTTTTCTTATCGCAATCCATTATTCACTATTTTCACAAAAAATAAAGTTCGCTCCAGTTCCGCTTCCTGTTTCCACTTCCGCCGTGGGAATATGCATATATCCTCGGGGTGGTGGGGTGACTCTAAAAAAGGGTATCGTTTGGGGGAGCGTAGAATAAGGGTCGGAATGAGGTGAGTTTCATGCCAGGGATACAGAAACGCGAGACATTAAAAGAAAGAGGGAAAAAATTCTTTCGACTCAACCCGCGACTTAGCAATGAAAGTTATAAAGTTCCCGGAAGCCCGGATTCGGATGAAATTTGATTCCCACGAATCCTTCCCCTCGAAGATAGGGAGGAAGGACATCAGAGGGGAGGGAAGGGAATTGAAAAAGATACGGAAGAAAGGATACGGAGCGAGAGAGGAGGAGAGAGAGAGGCGGAAAAATCCTGAAAGAGCGACAAAACGGAAGCAGGGGAGAATATCTCGACGAAGTAAATCCCTCCGACCCCTTTCAGGAAGGGACCGACGAAAATTGCATAACGCCCCTTCCCGCATTGGGAAAACGTGCTTATCGCTCGCTTCCCCCTCCCCTACCTCCCTCCACACCCCCCACCTCCTCCCCCCACACACTGACACGCGCGAAGCCTTAATATCGTTAAGAGCAGCACTTACTTCTCCATAGGGGAAGGGGGGGGAGAGACAACAAATGCGCATGCGCGGTTTCGGAGTGAGAGAACACCCGTGGCGCGTGACGTAATGCTAACCGTCGTACCCATTATTACACCGTACCGACGTGAGCATTATTATTGCGCCCGAGATATCGGAGGAGGAGTGGAGTGGAGTGTAAGCAGGGGATGATGATATTGGAGGGGCAAGGAGGGTGGGTTAAGTGGTTGGCCTGATAGGTGGGGAGGGGGCGAACGAACCTTTCGTAATCTCGTTGAGTCTGGCAGGTAACGCGTCGGCTAAGTTCATCGGGAAGGCACGCGTGCCTCGGGTGCGGCCCCCCAGCAGGGCCGCGGAGGCTTCGTGGCAACGAGGAACTTCAAAAACGCACCCTTACCCGCGTTTGCAAGGCACCCCTGGGGCGTGGACTGCTGGGTCACCAACGGCAACTTTTACAAGTTCCCGGTGGTGTACAATTCTTCGCCATTTTGTTTGATCCTCTATGTCACCGAGATTTCGTTTACTCTTGGCGATTTGAGACACACACACAAATAAAAGATCAAGGGAAGAAAAAGCGAGAAAGAACAACTCGCTCTTCTTTAGAAAATTCAAAGATTGTCTTTGAAGCGGTTAAATTTCATAAAGTGATACGGGAACACATGAAACACTTTAAATTTATAGAAACATTTAATGAATACGGCCAGTATTTTGACTCCTCGAGTCATCTTCAAGTGAAGAAAACAATTCTTTGGCAAGTCTGCACTTCCTAGGGTATGGGCGGGGGAGAAACTAATTTCGTCAAATACTTAATCTCAAAACGTGCAGTTTTCATGAGCCATCTTCAAGGTCCAATTTCGTCAAGTTCGTTGATGTATTGAATCTCATTATCCTGTGGGAAACTTTCTAAAGCAGTACACAGCCATGTTGCTAGACTAACTTTTAGTTTAGTTCTTATTAGAGGCTTCATTCTGAAAATATATTTCGCATGAACAGTACCAAAGGTCCTAACAGAGAGGCGTAATGCATTTTTTTAAACATCAAGTAGTCAAAGCTTGAGAGTAACACAAAAATAAAACCATCGCACCCGACCACAAGTCGTAGCAGTAGTTTTCATGTTCCCAGCGGCTTCCCCGGCGAGATGTCGAAATGCGAGGATTTCTGTTCACCCATAACAATTATTAACGAAACGATAATCGTATTTTCTCTCTGCGTCTTACTCATTTCTGGATTGAGGAATCGAAATTCTAAACTTTATACGTCTTCAAGTCTTCAACACGGACTAGCACCTCTTCTTCACTTCTTCATTTGAATATTCTTCAGCTATCCTTTGATGGAGCCTAATTTCTGTTTTGCAAATAAATATATATTTCTAACTTTTCAAACTCATATTCCAAAATAAAACCTGTTTTCATAATGTTACATCTACTCGGGCGACGCTTGACTTCTTCGATAATCTCTTAATTGGGAGAGATGCACTCAATGGCTGGCAGGAATAAGTTATTGTGGATACAAATAATGCTTTTCTGAATTCACTTCATGTGCGCATTTACGGGAGTAATTCTCTATTAACAGAGGCAGGAGACCCTAACGAGAGGATATTCTAAAGCAACGCCGATTTTATAGATAAAAGAATCGACATTTATATTATAACTAACTGTAAATTCCTAGAAACAAAGTCTTGACGGCATTCTACTTCATATTTTTATTACCAAAAGAAATGACACTTTTGAAAGACATATTCAATTTTACCCAAGGCCCAAATTGAGTTCCATTTCCAACACATCATTTACATAAAGCTATCCGCGAATTTTCGTTTCACCCAATGTTTGCAACATACGTTCATTTTGAACACGTGAATTCCTGAAGAGAGGACCTACCAGGTAAGCCAAGGTGGCACAATCAAAGAGCAATTCTCGACGGAACGAAGAGACCGAATAATGAAAACTACAAAGGTGGAAAATTATTCTGAATGTGTTCATCTGTTTGAAGATTGGTGCTACACCAATGGGGCCGGCGCAAGAGATCCGTCAAATATTGTAAGCTTAAGGAAACCTGTTTTTTACAAAAAATATTACTCAGACGAGTGTAATCTTAGAGAAATATATGTGTCAATGAGCTCAAGCATTCTTTTGTCTTAATATAAATGCATATCTTAATTTAAATTAATTCGTTAGTTTAATATAACGTTTGCACGCACGGGTTCGTTGATTTTTTTCAGCGGGTGAAAAACACTTCTTTGGAACAAGTTTTCCGCTATCATGCATTTGTACGGCTTTTCTGAGGATTTTATTGAATGATTTTTCCCATTTCCCAATCATTTAAACACCCTTAGTCTCCCTTATCCCTTACCCATCCCATCTGGTGCCTGCACCCTCTGCCGCGCACGTTTTGATGGGCCGAGAAAGATGAGTTGTGCTCCCGACAATCCCCGCCATACGTCCCGCGAATAACACCTAGAGGGCCTCGCACGTAACAGCGGATAGAATTTGTGAGTGCTAGGTGAGTAGATTATGAGAGTTACATAGATTATGGAGGATTCGAAGGCTGCTTAATGTATTGCAGTTGTGCCATAGGATAATATTACACCCTGCTTACACTTGATACCTTGCTGTTTCACAGCAGAGGCTCGCTGTCATTCCCAACTGTTTGGGATCCATCGAAGAAGGACTGCGATAAGGGCCAAACGGAGAGACCGCAAGAAAATTAGATAAGGGCTATCGATGCACACGTGCAATTCGTGCGTGCGTGCCATCACACTCACCGAGACCCTGCTTCACTCTTTGAATTATGCAAGCGCTTACAGTCTGGCAAGCATTCTTTCAAAGCATGGAAACTTATTCCAGCATTCATTCATCAAGCGTAATTACTGAAAACATTTCCAAACTTGCAATTTATATAAGTACTTGCTTTACCCTCGCACAATTACAGAACATTTAACGAGCTCAATAAGTTGAAAAATATTCGTCGCGTACTTGGCCTTTATTTTAGCGTTAAATTCTTTTCACAATAATAGATTAAAAAGCGATGATGGACAAAAAGCGGAAGCCTTTCCGACGCGAATTTTTATTCAATTTCCCATTTTTCTTTAGCGGTGATGCATGCAATTAAAACTCTTTCAATATACACACCATCGCAAAAAGACAATGACTTTGTGCTCTCTAATGAGCACCCCGTGATAAAAGCATTGGGGCCCGCTCGCAACGTGGATATAATTCATACGCAAGTAGTATTTTTGAATACTTAGTCGAAATATTTGCTTCTCCTCTTTGTACTTTGTGACAAGATTTTTCGCTTTTAGACATTCATCTTTTCATGTTTTTGGAGAAAATCTGGCATCTTGCCCGGACGGATCTTCAATCGGAATGCACATGCGACTGAAACGTAGAGATATTTTTTCCAATGAAAGAGTGCACTTCTACCAGAAACGTGAGGGTTTTCTGGCGCGGCGTGGATTTCTTGGAATCAGGGATGTGGAATCAGGGGCCTCTCCCCCATTTGCGGGGGGGGGGCGCCGTTCCTGGTTTCGTTCGTCGCGATGAACCAATTGCATTGACCCATGTCCCGTTCTTCTATCACGCTCAAGTATTTCGCCGATTTCAGCAACTCATTCGTTTGCTGAGAGGACCCGAGCCCGGATTTTAGCGGTTGAGGTGTCCAACTGAAAATCCCTTGCGGGTGATTTTGTGGAATTTGGTGCACGGGGATAGACATACTTAGCATTGAATAAGGAGCAAACTCAAACGGAGACGTTCGGCTTTATATTCGAAGCGCACGCAATAAATGCATCAGTCGCGCTCCCCTTGTGCCGGCCGTGGGGTAGATAACATTCCCGCGGGACTATTGAAAGGTTGAACAAAAGTTGGGGGAGGAGTAATTGTCCCGATTTGCTGCCATTTATGAGGGTGGAAATTGACCGGAAAACGTGCTCAGATCGGGTGTAGTTCCTATGTCAAAAAATGGGTAAAGGCAGGGGAAGGCTTCTGAACACTGTCTGATTCCGCATGGAGCTAAATGTGGTTCTCAGGATCATTTAAAAGAGGATGGAGATTATAGGAAACGATTGGAGAATGGATGAGGAGGGGAAAATGGATGAAAGGAAATGAAAATTCAGGGGATAGGTCAGTTTGGGTTCGGGAAGGAGAGGGGCGAAGCGTGATGCCTATGCAGTCATGAGGTCACCAATAAAGAGGAACATAGAATACAATCAGGCTGTATATAGTATATGGACACCGGAGCATATACAGTCTCACACCCAAAAGTGGTAGGACTGATTTTCTCTGGCGCGACCGGAGCGGTGGAGGGGGGTCTGCCTGGCAGGGTAAGGTGGAGGGGGCTCTTAGCTACAGGCCGACACCAACCTCAGTCGCCTGCGGGCTGTCGTTGAGTGAGGACAACATTTTAGTGAAGCAAGTTTTTTGTCCGCGTCGAAAAACAAAATGAATCTGAATTTAGAGCAACGTTATTCCGTGAAGTTTTGTGCAAAACTCGGGAAGACGGCAACTGAGACCCTCGATATGATCAAGCAGGCTTATGGGAACACTGCCTTAAGCCGTTCCACAGTATTTGAGTGGCACAAGTTGTTTAAAGAGGGTAGGGAGCTCGTTGAAGACGACCATCGCTCCGGACGGCCGTCGACGGCAAGAACCGACACGAATGTGGACAGAGTGAGGACACTGCTGAACACAGACCGACGCTTAACCACTGAAGAAATTGCAGACCAGTTGGGTCTGTCTGCATCCAAAGTCCAACGCATTATTTCACAGGATTTGGCCATGCGCAAGGTGTGCGCCAAGATGGTGCCGAAAATTCTGCCATGGCGCGCTCGTCGTCGGACAGCTCCTGGCCAAATACGGCGTTGCCACGTTGCCGCACCCGCCCTATTCTCCCGATCTGGCACCAGCGGACTTCTTCTTCTTCCCTCTGATGAAAAGACAGCTCAAGGGACGACGTTTAGACTCGATAAACGCCGTTCAAGAGGCTTCGACGAGGGTCATCAACGGCATCCCCAAAGAAAATTTCAAGCGGGCGTACGGGGAATGGGAGCAACGTTATACTAAGTGTGTAGCGGCTCAAGGAGCATACTTTGAAGATTATTAAGTCGATGTAAGTATATCGTCAATGAAATTCTTGTAAAAAAATCAGTCCTACCACTTTTGGGTGCGACCCTGTACTTGTGCAAACACCCACCGAATATTCGCTGAATACTCCGTACGGCTTAATCTATGAAAATAGAAGAGTCAATTTGATGATCTCGACTAAAACATGCCGCCGGTGATGAGGCTAACACAACAGGGTCCCATGACCCTCGCAATTACATTCACATTTTGTTGATCACATACATTATTTCATCCATGCCTCCCAAAGAGGGGATTTTAATAGAAAAAAAAGAGCAAGCATGCGAAGCGCACGATTATTTTCTCGCAGATCGCATCCGACGAGAAGAAAACTTTTCTAAGCTCGTCAATGGGGTGAAATAAATTCCGAAAAAAGCGCCGTCGCTTCCCTCGAGTCCATACGCATGACTTAAGATGACGAATATGATCTCAATAGAGACGACAGAGTTCATATCGCTGTGAAAACATGAAGATATGTATTAGCTGCATTAATAGAGAAAGCCCAATTTGAATTTAGGGAAAGTGGGGGGGGGGGCTCAAGAGAGAGAGAGACTAAGTCGTAAATCTCTCCCAGAGGGAAAACATTGAACCTGCACTCACGTTTTTGCGGTAGAGTACTCTCGACAAATCCGAATGCAGCAGACTACCAGCGCCCAATCGGAATGCCGCACCAGTGCCCCGCAGTGGCGTAATTGAGAGTGAGTGATATTGCCCACAAACGAAGGCCGAAATGACATCAGCAGAGGCGTCCCGCGAATACCCGAAGTAAGAATAGAGAGAGAGAGAGAGGGGGGGGGGGGCAGTGTGATGGGACGTCGAGGGAACTCATCCATGAGCACGGCGAGACGATGAGATGAGCCGAAGGCGCGTCACGAAAAAAGCGAATCATCACGCGGCGGCCGGAGTGGCCGGTTGGAGTGAGTAGAGGGATAAGAGGCTCTAACCTGAAGAGGAGGGCGAGGGAGAATGAATGCATCGAGGTGAGGATTGATGAGGAATATGGCCAGGGTCATCCCATACCCTCATGAGTGACGGGGGCCGAGGACGCTTCGCAAAAACCAGGCAATCGAATGCGGGAAGGGGCACCCGCGAGAGATAATCTAAGGGTAAGGGCGGTATCACAGGTCCCGAATAGAAAAAGCCCCGGGACAAACAACGAGAATACCTGTATTAATTACAGAATATAAATTCGTGACATTTCTCCGTGACTTGGAATGTAATGCAGGGAAAGCGACAGTGATGGCGTTAGAAGGGGAGAGGAGAAGAATGTGGCATAATTGTGCATGAATTCGGCGCTTAGAAGAAGAATCACGCAGAATCTCCTAAGAGTCTGCTCCTCTGAATGGCACCAAGTAATGAGTTATTGTAAAATGAAACAAGGGTGCTTTGTTTCGTGTCAGTTAAGGTTTGGGAGAGCAATACGAATAGTTTGCAGTGGCTGGTCCATCGAAAATCCACCCTTGGTCGGAAGAATACGAGTAATAATAAAAATAGGAAAATGGCGTTAATTCTACAAAACTCCTCGTTCAATTGATCAATTCTTTGATTTTTCGAGATCTTTCCTATCCCCGCTAGTTTCACGGTTTTCGGGAATCGCTGCCCTCCATGCCTGTACTCGTATTTGCCTGATTTACTCTTGTGGCCTGCTCGATTACCCATTTATGTACCAATTTTCTCATCTTTGGAAGTCTTTTTCGAAGCTACTGGGTTGAAAATCGCCCGTAAAAAGGGGAAAGGCGATGAACAGTGCCCTACGTGGCCAGCGACGACATCTGATCCGCGGCGCCGAAGTTGGTCGTAACTTCAGATTCAACATTTAGATCCTGTGATTGAAATCACTTTTCTGAGTTTTCCGGAAAAAATAATCACTTGTATCATTAAGGTAAACATGCGGTTAAAATGGGATTTTCCCTATTGGCGTAGAAAGACAAAAAATTTAAATTAATCGCTGGAACTAAAAGCATTCGAAGTAAAAACGCATTTCATTGTAATACGTTATATCGCATTCATGTTAGTTGTAGCAGATTATATCGTATTAATTCCATATTTCGTCCAACGTGACCTGCATCAACTTGCCTCTGACGATTTTCGGAGAAAATTGAAGAAATTCGTTTTTATCAAAATTTAAACAGCTTGGACATATTATTTTAATGGATTCAGATCCACCATAAAAGACATGCTGCACCGAATGCAACAGTCCTTTGAGAGGGGCCATTCGAGTTTAGAAATTCCGGTCGTGAGAAAGCCATCCATAATTGAGATTGTGTCCGCTTCTTTTTCTTTTAAACCTGCCACGCGATGGTTGGAAGCATTGCTGGAATCGTTACAGTTTTTCCTACAGCCGACGCACGGTTGCCAAAGCTGAGAAACTAGAGAAACATAACCCAGGTGTATTCGTGTGAGAATGGCGATGCAATATTTCGCGGACTAAATTTCGTTGCTCATCACAAAGAAGAGAAGGCGCGGGAAATCTAGAGGCTCGCTTGTGTGCGGGACGGCGAAGCGTTTGTTTGTGTCGTGGCACTTGGCAACGTGACCGTTCTTGGTCGAGGGATGCAACTCCGGAGTGAGAAGATACCTGTCTAAATTAGTCATTACTAATTCAATTTAAACATCCTCAGACGAGCGATCTCACAACGAATTGGCATCATCACTTCTTTAACGAATAATACAGGGTAACATCGGGAGTCCCACAAGGAAGCGTACTTGGCCCGCTCTTGTTTTTAATCTATATAAATGATTAATTAAAAATAGCAATTTTCCACAAAAATAAAATTTAATGCGACCGGTTTCAATGTTACTACATCATCATCAGGTGATAGTTAAACCTCAGATATATGATTAAAGGCAAGTAAGGGGAGGGTGGAGGAAAAGAGGGGAAGAGGGGGGAAGGTGGAAGGCAGAATGGGTGACTATGTGAGTGGGGGGGGGGGGGAAGAGGGTTGGGGAAGACAAGGTGCAAAGACCCTAGGAGTCCGGAGAGCGCGTCGTGGCCGAATGGAGGGGGGGTGTCTCGTTGAGGGTGTCCCACGGTGCGCCGCAAAGCTCTTCGGGCCGCGGAGGAAGAGGACGGGATCGGGGGTTTTTTTCCCTATGGTCGTGGTCTGGGAACAAGATATCAATACACAAATAAGCACTGAGTTGAAGGGTAAAGATTGGGATCACTGTATAGTTTTAAGGGGGCGCCCTAGCGAGGTTTTAGGGAAAGGGTGTAGGAGGGAATGTTATCACTAGCACATGCCGAATAGGGGGGGGGGGTGGATTGTCCCACAGCGGTGAGCCTTCCCTCCTCGTCCGTGAGGAAAGGGGGGTGGGGACTCGGGGTTTCCCACTTGTCCGGGAAAGCATGGTCTCCGTCTGCAGAGGGGGGGGGGAAAGGAAGGAAATATCCAATGAGAAGGGGGCAAGGGATCACTGGTCCCATGTACGTCGTGGGAAGGTGATGGAGAGGAGGGGGGAGGGTGAAGATGAAAATTGGACTTCGTTGATCAGCTTCAAGTCCTTGCGATGTAAGATTTCCAGCTGTTCCATGGCATCCAGCTTCCTTCCTTTTTCCAAATTGTGAAGCACTTTGAATTCGAAATTGCTGAAATGGTTAGAATCGAGAAGATGTTTGGCAAATAAAGAGTTGGTATGACCTGTAATGTAGCCTTTCCTATGTTCCCCGATACGTGTCGAAAAACTCCTGCCAGTCTGACCAATGTAAATGGCCCCACAATCACACCGAATTTCATATACACCACTTTTGGTGTTGCAGTCTATAGGATCTTTGTTTGAGCATAGGGTTTTATATAGAGTATTGGGGGTATAAAAAGAAATGCGGAATTTGTCTTTGGGAAACCTGTTCGCGATTTTATATGACACAGAGTTATGGAATGGAAGTTTGCACCATTTGCGCTCAGAGACTGTAGTGACTGCAAGGGAGATGTGTAATTTCAGGGCCTGTTTCTTAAGTTTTTTCTTCAGTATATTATCAATTATGCGGACATGGTAACCGTTCTTAAAGGCTATGTGCTTGATCGTATTGAGCTCTCGTTCGAAGTTGGATTTGGACAAGGGGATACTGATTAATCTGTGGATCATGGAATTGAAGCTGGCTAGTTTGTGGGTGAAGGGGTGGCAGGAGTCTGAGGGTATCACTTGGTCTGTATACGTGGGTTTCCGAAATATTGAAAAATGATGTGTGCTTCTTTTTATTTCAATAGTGAGATCCAGGAAATTGATTTTATGGTCCACTGCCGATTCCATGGTGAAAGTTATAGATGGGTGGATGGAGTTTATGAAATGTAAGAAAAGGTCTAACTGTCTATCACTGCCTGTCCAGCAGCATAAGATATCGTCCACATATCTAAACCAGTATAAAATGTTATTCTTGAATCTATTTTCACTTAGGATCTTGTCCTCTAAATTATCCATAAAAACTTCTGCGAGGAGAGGGGAAAGGGGTGACCCCATAGCCAGACCATCCTTTTGTTTATAGTAGGTGCCACAGAATAAAAAATAATTTTGGTCTACACAAATTTTGAGAAGTGAACTTAATTCATTAATGTGGTGTTGGTTCACATTAGCGTTGATTAATATATTTTCAGCGTAAATTAAAGTTTCATGCGTCGGAATGGAAGTAAAGAGACTACACACGTCAAACGATACTAGCTTAGCGTTGGGTGGTAAGGTGAAGGGCAGAAGACGTTCAGTTAAGGAAATGGAGTTTTCTATTGAGAATCTGGGTTTGAAGCCTGAGAGTTGTCGATAGATCGAGTTTAATTTTGCTGATAATTTTTGCACTGGAGTACTGACACTAGATACGACTGGTCTAATGGGCACGTCTTTTTTATGTAGTTTAGGTAGACCATAAAGTCTTGGGGGTAAAGGGCTCATGGTTGAAGGGTTGGTTCAAGGGTGATGATGATGTAGTAACATTGAAACCGGTCGCATTAAATTTTATTTTTGTGGAAAATTGCTATTTTTAATTAATCATGATATTCCACCATATCACGCCTGAAACGTCTCTTTTTATATATAAATGATCTCCCAGTAAATATTAATTCTCAGATAAGACTTTTTGCAGACGACTGTATTATCTACAGGAAAGTCGAAAACGAAAGAGACCGTGACATACTTCAAAGGGACATTAATAAAATGGCGGATCGGGTGACAAAAAATGGGATGGATATTGATAAAAGATTTGGTGTTAACCCGGCGTATCAGCTACGTAAATTCCTCTCGGGTCCTTCACCGGGTTATATCGTCCATCTTGGCCGACGTTTCGATGTCCGACTCGATAATATATATATATATATATATATATATATATATATATATATATATATATATATATATATATACCGGGTTATATCGTCCATCTTGGCCGACGTTTCGATGTCCGACTCGATAATATATATATATATATATATATATATATATATATATATATATATATATATATATATATATATATATATATAAAATCTTTAGATTTTTTCCAATCTTTTATCATTTTTTTAAATAATATTTTTTGTATATCTTAATTCATTATTATTTTTTTCTTTTTTTTTCCAAGGACCATCTTTTGGCTTTTGGTTGCCTGACAAGCCCGCAAACATTGGGTCGAGTCGGGGCCAATTGCCCCAAGTTTTATATATGTGGCGGCATGATGCCTTCTTATCTATAATTTATAATAAAAGATTTCGTGAATGCCGTTTGACCAGACCAGATCCCCTATTGACTGGGCATTTGCCCTCAGTATTAATGCTGCTTCGGTGTGACAACGTCCACCCCTTCAGCGGCAGTGTATGTGCAATTCGCACAGGGAAAACAATGGCGATCGAATGTGTAAATGACGAACGTGTACCTTTCCAGTGTTAGTGAAGGAGAAATTGAAAGAAAGACCTGTAGTGGGTTGGCAATTGGCCTTAACTTAAAGGAAGAACTAAAATTAGCTTAATTCTAAGGGCCGAGACATTTTGCCCAAAAACTCGTCAACAGGACGGAAAAACATTTATTAATCTAAAAACTTAAAATTAACTTAAGATTCTGGTCTAATTATTGTCTATATAAGATATTTATTTTTTCTCTTTTGTTCTGGTTTTTTATATCCGGGAGATTTTTCCGGAGATTGTGGAGACGTATGGCAGAAGGGCCTTGGTGGTGGGTTTGTCGTCGGGTGTCTGGTTTATGCGGTTCTCCAAGGACCTTTTAAGGGCCACGGATATTTCACGGTCTCTGTAGCCGTTCTGCAGGAAAGTCTTCTTTAGATGCCTTATTTCCCCCGGAAAGCTTTCTTCGTCGGGCAAAAGGGATTTCCGGTTCAATACATATCAATGGTTCCAGCTTCCAGGCGGGAAATCAGTTGGGCATCAATCCATGCAATCATGGTTTGAACCATGGTCGACCCCGACCACTCTCAGTTCAAGCAAGTGCAGCAGGGATAGGTAAAATGCTACGAGATTTTATTAATAAGCTCTCCATTGCCTCTTCATTAACGCCGATGGCCGAGTGATACGGCAGCATCCCTCGGAGGTATCCGGATGAGCGTTGTGAATGCAAAATGTTTGGGGGTCACCATTGCATCGGATCTTTCTTGAGGAAAACATATACGCACGATTTGTGGAGGGGCGTTAAAAAAGCTGACAGTCTTCAAACTTATAGTCGGAAGGTGTAGCGACGGAAAAGTGAAGGAAACGTGTCATTCAACTGAAGTAAAACCTCACATTTAGTATTCGGTGAGTGTTTAGCATCAATTTCAGAAAACAGTAATTACAGAATTCAATATGGTGCAGAGAAAGGTTCGTGAAACACTCTTACCAATGGACACAAAACGTCGCACAATCGTCGCACATCAGAATCTGGGATGAAAGCCTTTAGATATGCAAAGACTCAGGGCTACATTAAACTTATTACAAAGATGAAAAGCGTGTAGTTTTGCACCCGATATCTGGAGACATAAGTAGGGCCCCTGATGATATTGGTATGGCCGACAAATGCCACAAAATTAGAGATTTAGACTTTCGAACTGATAGATTCAAGTATTCGTTTTTCCCGCGCACCATTCGCGACAGTAATAAAAGGGGGAGCACCCAAGGAAATGATAAGTTCACGCTGTCGAAAATAGGCACTTTCATGATCACATTCCCACAGAATACTTTATCTGTAAATACACTACAGAAATTCAAATCTGACGTCCTAACATCCCTCCGTGTGCCCTTGTACCAGGTGGGGTGTAGCTGAATGTAAATAGAGTCTGTTGTATGTGTTAATTGTCCGCCCGGAATGTGTAGAATACTAACCGGTAATTTGTCTCAATTGCATGCGTGCCTGCGCTCTTTAATATTGTGTCTGGGATAAAACACATGGATTGCCAGATGGTCCACTCATTGGAGTGTGATTACGCAAAGTTTGGTCTTTCGGACTGAAGAGCGTAATTTTTGGGACACTGACATTTCCGATCACAGCCCCACCAAGCGAGGAGGCGGATGTTGGACTGGTCGCCATGCTGACGCGGCACTGGTGGGCGGGGCCCTAAATGGCAAGGGCGTGACCTCCTGCCTTAGTGAAGCACGGACCACCTTCCTCGACAATGAAAGACGCACCAATCCACGATAAATAAATAATATGCATAATTATACTCTTCGGGTGATCAACGTCAAGATAATCACTCGAACGTTCAAAGGAACCGTGATTTATTATCCTTCTGCCGGTGGATTCCAGTCTTTCCACTCCGCTAATTGTCTGTAGCGGTGGTTGATTAGAGGTTAATTTTAAGGTGGTGATAAGCCCAGGGCGTTTTCACGAACTAAAACTAAAAATAAAATAAATGAAAGCTCTAAAGCGCGGTAATGGCGGGGGCAATTTTCGACAGAAGCACCAATGTTAAGAAAGTCAATCTCTACAAATTTAATACCGACGCAGAATATTTGTATATGCATATGTATACCCATATGCGGTGCTGCTGCGGATTTCTACTTCAATATTGATTCCAGTGGCATTAAGTACGAAGTTTTTCGAAGAACTTTCATAAATTGGTAATAACTTTAATTATTGACTACCATACATTCAGCAAACATGAAATTTCCTCTTAAGCTACATAATTACAATTATTTTTAAGCAATAGCAAATTTAGCGTTGCTGAGCTGGTATGATCGGTTTCACGGTTCTGTGAACAACCGGAAGAAATCATTTTTCCCGGACAGCAGTCTAATGCAACTTTGGTCCGCTTAATGCGACGCGGATGATTCTTCTTACTTTTGAAACCTCTTCGGCTCTCCGTCGTTCTCCCAATAATCCCCCGCAACAGGTGGAGGGAGGGGTGGAGGGGGGGATTACTACGCTACTATGGATTATCTCAGAACGAAATATAATGACCACTTTTAAGAAAACTCGTTATAATGTGCAAAAAGGCTACTCGGGGCTTCCCATATACGTAGGTGTATGTGTATAAACCGCACCGCAGTCGCTCAGTCTCGACATCATCGGCCCCGAGGATGGAAATCGAGCCGTATTCCGACACGACGGCGTCACCGGTAGATGGCCCGAGTAGCCTTGTCCATGGAGACTGGCCGGGAAGGCACAAGATGTTACTCGCTGTTATTACTGCGGACAAATTGAAACCTGTATAAGGGATAAAAATCGAGGAACATCGTATTATCGCCGATTATCCATACATAAAAGGTGGATTTTCACCGTCTCTAACGACCATTTTTTGCTTCGTCGGATCTGGAAATCCTCTTTCCCAAGAAAAAAATTATCATCCTCTTCGGAGCGTCGTATCTTCCATCCGCCATTACGTTCGACCCCGACATGAATCGAACACGCAGCCTCTTGATCTGGAGTCAGACGCACGACCGATGCGCCACGGAGTCCGCTTCTATTTGATGCCGTGATATGTGGGAAATGTCCAAAGGGGATCCAGTCGGGAAGATCATCGGCTAATTACAGGAGATAACTTCAGGCGTCACTTTGTGAAAACGATACATATTGCAAGAAACACTTGGTTTTTCCACAAAAAATATTTATTCACGACCTAGGTTTCGACGCTCAGCGTCGTCTTCAGGTGCCGGATGTTGCAATCTAAAAGTGGAGCGAGACATGGGAGCTGGAGCTAAGTTTGTATTAGAGTGTTTCGATGCATTTTTGGAGGAAATGCATTTCACTGGAATACATTTACAATGCACAGGGAGCCAACATAACACGAATAATTGGTAAAATAATACGGTGTGACTATGAAAAGGGATGTGCCTTGGGGAAAACGCATCCGTGAAATCTGTGGAATATAAAATGAAAAGTTCGGACACATAGAAAGCATGCATGTACTTGGTAAATGTAATGAGAGGGTTTAGGAGTTTAGTTGTTTCACCTTAGTTAGATATAAACCTCGTCCACCTGGATGCGATTTTTAATTACGACCATATATTTAACAGGTCTACAGCATGATTTGAATGTGTATATGTACCCTGCCATTGAATAAAGCTGCATAGAAGTACTTTCCTTCGCGTGTTTAAAATTTATCGAGTAAATTTTAAAACTAATTTTCGTGCAGAGGTAACATGATTGAGATTGTACTTGCAAGGCTAGTGACCTAACACCCCCGCCACACCCCCTTTCGGTGGCCTGCGGGGTCTCCTGCCCTCCTCGACCCCGCTTACCCCGCTCTCCTACCTCATATCACTCATACCAACACCTCACCCATTCCTCATTCATCTCCAACAAACTTCTCCGCCTTCTCCGAATTCCATCATACAACAAATAATACATCTGTTCTGAAAAAACTCCGGCCTTCATGAGCCAAAATTATTCTCTTAGTATTTCGCAATACAACAAACCCTCATAATCCCTCAACCTCTCCACGCTCCGGATTCCGACAGCACTACGCTACTTATCTTAAATAAACATTTCTTTCATCATAAACATGGCATACCTCTAATTATTATTAGGTAATCTACCGGTTAAGGAAGGTTTTTGGATGGTCACAGCTACCGAATAAATATTTTGGGACTCCTAACAAAACACAAAATCCAGCACCCTACTCTACATCAGATCGTTCTTCATCTCTGAATTCTTTCTTCCTTCCTTCATCCCGTCCAAAATCACTATCGTGTTCCTTCCCTTTCCTCGTTTCCCTAACATTCTCCCCTCTATTACAGTCTTCAATATCCTACTGCCGGTCAATACGCCCCTCATCCTTTTTTCCTGCCTCCACAAGATTTCTCAAAACAAACCCCTATCTTCACACACCAAAACAAGAACTTCCTCATTTGTTTTCTTCACATTTCAAAAGCCTCCAGTCCACGCCCATCCTCCTGCTTAAATGACCACGTTTCCGCGCCGTACATAGCTACGCTCCATATCAAAGTTTTTACGAGTCTTTTCTTAACATCTTTACTCAACGTCCCCGTCATCAACTCCCTCCACCTTGTGAAAGCCTCTTTGCCTAGCGCAATTCTTCTCCTTACGTCCCTACTACTTTGACCGTGTTGGTCCAAAACACTTCCGAGATACGTTAACTGTTCTACCTACTCTGGTTTTTTCCCTCCTATTATAATGTTAAGCTTAGTCTTTTTCTTTGTAGAAAATCGCATAACCTTTGTTTTATTAATATTGATTCTCATCCCATACCTGTCGCACTGAATTTCCAATTCACTCGGCAATGCTTGCAACCCCTTGGATGACTGACAAACTAAAGCTTGGTCATCAGCAAACCTAACTGTTTTAACGAATTCCCGCCCACTCTCATTCCAACCTCCAGTTCTTCTCAAGCCTCTTTAATCATTTCCTCGGCATACAGCAACGGTGATAACGGGCAACCCTGCCTTCCACCTCTTCCTAACAGAGCCCTTCCGGTCTCCCCGTTTCCAACTCGCACCTGAGCAGTCTGAGACATGTACAGGTTGCGGATTAGCCTCCTTTCCCTCCAATATATTCCTATTTTCCGCAATATACTCATTAGTTTTTCCCAATTCACTCTATCGAACGCTTTTTCGAAATCTACGAAACAAGCAAATACCTCCTGGTTGTATTTTATATTCCACTCCGTTAAGAATCTCATTACTAAAATGGCATCACGAGTAACTCTCCCCTTCCTAAACTCAAACTGATCATCCCCTAAGTAATAATTTGCCCTACTCTCTATCCTTTTGTTCATGATCTTGAGAACCACTTTAGATGCGTGGGATATCAAACTTATTGTCCTGTAGTCCTTACAAGGTGTAGCCAGCACCGATTTCACCCTTCCTCTGCAGACTTTCCATATCCTCGCACTGCGTTTTTTACCATGCTTATTTTGCTGTTATTTGTTGCCCGCCTCAATTTATTGTTTAACTCTTTGTACTTCATTTTGCTTTACTCCATGTGTACATTCTGCCATTTTCTTCTCTCATCCATCTTTGTAATCATCTCATTCGCGATCCATGGTTTCCTAGTCCTTTTAGCGTTAACGGTTCCAATAGTGCCTTATGCAGCTTTAGACAACCTTTCCTTGATACTTTCTCATTTTTCTTCGATAGTACTTAGCTCTTTACCATCCTCTTAGGTTTCCTCTTTCGCCTGCTTGTATTCCTTCCTTTTCAAAACATTTAATGCTTCTACATTCCATTTTCTAACTCGCCGCCCTTGCCTTATCTTTTTGAAACGGACACTACATTTCATAACAACTAAATTGTGGTCAGAGTCCGCATCCGCTCCCGGGAAGCTGTGCGAATTTATCACACTGTTCCTAAACCTGTGTCTAACCAGAATATAATCTAGTTGATACCTTTCCGAGTCACCTGGCATTTTCCATGTGTACCTGCGTCTTTTGTGGTGTCTAAACCAAGTGTTGGTGACGACTAACCCCTGTCTCCTGCAGAACTCAACTGCTTTCTCCCCGCGGTCATTCCTCGTGTCTAAACCGTAGTCCCCCACCTCATCACCGTCTCTTCCCTCGCCTACCGTCGCATTCCAATCCCCCATCACTATCAAATGTTTCCATGCAGGAACACACGCGATCATGTCCTCTAACTGATCGTATATCCTATCAACCTCTTCCTCCGTATGGTTGCTCGGTGACAGGTATCCATGAATAATAGCCAAGTTCTTTGGTTCAGCTTTTGTCTCTACTAATAATATTCTATCCGTTTTCTGTTCTATGCTGACTGCGCTTCTTACTACCTTTTTATTTAATACTATGGCAACCCCTCGTTGGCTCTCGTCCACGCCGCTGTATATTATTCTATAATTATCACTCCCGTAATCCCCGCCATTCTTCCATCTCATCTCGCATAGACCTAAAATATATATATTTCCCCTTTCCATCTTTCGCTAAAAATTCCCCAATTTCCCTGTCCTCATCATTGTCCTAACATTCCACGTTCCTATTCTAACTAAATCGGTCCTCTTCTCCTGCGTCTTATGTCCTGCTGCTGCTGCTGGTTTTCCCTTACAAGGGTTTCGTGGGATGACGGCCGCGGAAGCCTTGCCACCCCCGCTGCTGGGCACGACACACTGCCGATTGGGCCGAGCCCCGTAGTTGCCAGGACTCAAAATACCTCTACTGTCCATCATATTTTTCTTTGGAATGATAATTGAGGTGGTTTCCCGTTGCCTTCCTCAATAGTGTTTTTAACGTGACACCGTCACTTATTGGTCACCCCACTGGGGTCAGACGCCATTGCAGCCGCCTCACTGAGGAACAGACGCTGCGTGGACTACCTTCCGCCTGGCTCCTAACCTTCGACCTATTTGGCATGGGTTACCCTACCAGGAGCAATTATTATTACTCCCTCTAGCACAGCTTTCTAGGGGTTATCGGAACACACAACCCCTTGCACCACGTCAAGGTTGTAGTCTGGGGAGGGAAAGAATCATATATATATATATATATATATATATATATATATATATATATATATATATATATATAGTCATCATATGGTATGGCTAATGAAATTAATGTTAGTAACAAGAGTATTGATGGCAATTCGCTGGTGCTCCATCCTATTCCACCCTATCGTTCTTGGCTCATAGCACCCTAAAAACGGAATCATATTAATCGGATTTCATTATTTTGCATACGTTTTAAATCCAAATTAGGACGAAATTGACATCAAACAAAAGAGAATTTTCACAACCAACTGGGTTATTAGAAAAATCAAGGTAACTATATTAACCCACTTTTTATTCGGTTTTTGTCAATTTAATCCATATTTTAAAATACCACCTCGTTATAGGAAATTTAGTTTTAACAAATCGTGTAGTAAATATATGAAAAAACCCTATACATAACCTAAATATCGTTGAACGAGGAGAAAATCTTTTTTTTTCTCCATGCGGACGAGCCTACCCGTGCGAAGTGGCAAATGCGTTTCTTTTTCCTTTATTTCCAATCAAACGGAAGAGGGCGCTCATAAACTATCCGAGCGACGTCCCTGCATTATACATTCAAGCGCCGTCAAAAGAGAAACACGACCAGAGGGAAGAATTTTAAAATATTATTTTCGTTTCGTCCTCGGCTGCGATTCGCAAACAACTCCATGGCGACGGAATAATTTTAAAATAATGGAGGCGACCGAATCAAATGAATTGAATTAGCAGGGACTCCGCATTTGAAACAAAATATTCCTTTCCTCCTCGTCGGACTACTGCGCGAGCCTCCCCCTTCATTTGTTTTCCTCGCTTGTTGATTAACACCTTTCATTATTTTTTTCGTTCCACTCGAAACACTGATTGATCCGAACGACCGACCCGGCTGGGAAATAAATATGAATATATCCACGGCGTAATAATACGTGATGATATTGATAACAATAATTGGATCAGTGCTCCGTTTTCGAGTGAAAATTCGTGAATTCAAACCAAATGAACCGTAATAAATCTTCGCTCAAGAACTGTTAAGCGCAGACGATATCGCACGCAAAGAATGGGCGAGAATCCGGCCATGGAGACCGTGGTTCGAGTCCCGGTTTGAGTGGGAACATGCACCTAGTTCCTACTTCTTTTTCCATCGTGCGCGGCGAAAATCTCCTCTTCCTCAATGCCCATGGAAACGGCAAAGTATACCGAAAGAGGGGTATGGCAAGGGAGGGGGGCAGTAACTGTTAATGTATAGAGGGAGAAGTCTATGAAAGGGAGGACATTGGTTTATTTCAGCGAGGCGCTCCGTGGTTGTGCACTAACTAAGACGGAAAATCCAAAAGTCAAATCAATGTTTAATCTGCAACTCCCGCGATCATATGGCGTCTAACCTTCAGCGCTTCACAGAAAATAAATTCCCAAATGGACGGACCAAACAAACTGAAAAAAGAAAAATAGCATAGCCATGAACCTAAAAGGACATCTTGCAAACATCAACCAAAGGAAGTATTTGAAGGCAACAAAATCCGGTCGCAAAACGATGATGAAATGAAAAATGTCTGAGTGGACATATGTGGAATTCAATCGCATGAATTTATTTTCAACTCAGCGCATGACATCAGTTGTACTCATTTTCGCCAGCGCACAGATTGATAGATGGATGGTCGTCTTTATTTTGGGGCGCGGTTGGGACAATGGAGTCTCTCCTAATATCCCTAACTCCGAGTCACACAGAGGTTTTGCAAATGAATTTTATATAGCAATGGTAATTTTCCGACTTCTCGCCTTCATTAGAGGAAATGAAAAATCAGAGTCGCATACGCCGTTTATATTAGCATTTTGAAACTTTAAAATAATTTCCAAATACAATGCATTTTATATTAAGACCTCAATGGATGAGAAAATTAATAAATTAGCATTAAAAGAGGAAAACGATTTTATTCGTGAGATAATTAGTTTCACCTGCTTGAGGTCAGAGGAAAAGGAGACGACCCAGCGACCTGCTTCCGAATAATACGGTTTGGACTCCATACGTCTTGTCTCCTGGGTACAGGGCTCACCATTACACGGAAATTCCCGTGGTTGGCAAACCTAAGAATCCCATTTACTACTATTCCCCTCTCACATTTTTGCAACGGTTGTATTCCTTATTAATTGGAGCTTCCCCTGCCTCTCCAAAACACACACACGATTATTACTCCATCTGCTGATCGCGCATCCAAAGACAACTCGACGGGGCCTTTACTACCATCACACAAACAGTTCCCCGACATCTCTCTCTCTCTCTCTCTCTCTCTCTCTTTCTCTCGCTTCAAATCCTTTTTTTCCCAGAAATTAACTCCAACGAGCGCGATCGCACGACACCCCATCGCCCTGGGTCCGTTTTTTGTTTATTCGTAGCCACCCGTTATTTTTTGTTCGCTCTTCCTCCGGCCGTCCATTCGAATGACCCGGCAGGTGACGTGCCTCTCTCGAGCGGGCCCCCCTCTCTCCCTTCCCGGGAAGTGACCACGAGGGAGGGAGGGCACCCGCACGCACCAATTCGTGAGCACGCAGTCACTCAAAAACGCGAATGCAGGGTGTCCACGTTGACAGAGACGAGGACGTGTCGCAGCGGCGCACCGAATGACCCAGGGCACAAACCGAGGAGTTGACCCCACCGTCTTTCCTCAAACCCACGATTCTTTCCTGGCATTTTTACGCTGCTCCTCCGTCTACCCATTAGCACAATCATAGCACTCGTCGCCATGACAACAATCGGATGCCGAAATACGAGGGCGATTTTTCTCGACCTCATAGAGCCCATAAAAAATACAAGTGAATATTTGAAAGTTATTTTATTACTAAAAGTATGTACATTTACGGTTACTTTTCGACGTGCTAATCACTTTGATTATTGAGGTACTTGTCGCACCTGTGGACAAGCTTTACAATACCCTTCCCATAAAATGTTGCCGCTAATGAATTTAAATGAGTCTTGACGTTGGTTTGAAGCTCCCCATTGGTTTGGAAGCTCTGCCCTCCAAGCCACTTCTCCAGGTCAGGGAAAAGATGGAAGTCAATGGGCACCAGGTCAGGACTGTATGGTGGGTGATTGAAAATGTTCCATTGACATTGAACCAGGAACGGCTGGGTTGCACCAGCACTGTGAGGACGGGCGTCGCCATGGATCAGAACAATGCCACACGCCGTGCTACTGCCGAGCTCAAGTCGTCAGTCTGTGCTGAGTAGCAATCACATAAACATGGCCGCGTCCATTGATTCTTAAGCCGAGTGCGAATTTTAAAGCGTTATTCATTTTCTGCAAGCAGAAGGGAATAGTGCAGCAGGAATTCATCGAAGAATGAGGTGAATGTATGAAGAAAACTTTATGAGTGATGGCGTCGTGCGTGAATGGTGTCGAAAATTTTAAGATGGCCGAACTTACGTGCGTGAGTCGACAAAGTGGTCAGAGGAAACCGTATTAAAGCTATTGGGTATTGTAAAACTTGTCCACGGGTACGAGCAACACCTGCCTCAACCGTCAAGGTCATTTCGTCGAAAAATAACCATGAGTGTACATAACTTTTAGCTATAAAATAATTTTTTTAATGCTCTCCTGTCTTTTTTTATGGCCCATCGGAGGTTGAAAAAAACCGCCCTCGCACAATAAAAAACCAACTCCAGAATCTAGCCCCGGTACCGGAGCGTTTGCAACAAATAATCTGTAACATTGGTGTTACATTTTTTGGTAGTTTGTATTTACAGCTCTGGAATGGGCAGTGCCTTATCAATTAAGAATAGGCTCCCTTTTATACAACACGCCGCATGAAAGACTATACGTTTTGCAGCATATACATTGACATCGACTCCTTCCATTTCTCAATTATTATGCTGAAAATTTGATCCCAGTAATCGTTCTTGAAAATGAAAAACGTTCAATGGAATTCATAAAGCATTGCTTATCAGCCATCAATTGTTCCACTTTTAAATTTAGTCTTCAGATAGAAAACAGTAGCTCCAGGTACAATAATTTGAATTTTTTGTTGACATGCAAAGAGTATTTTAGATTTTACAAATATATTAAGTTGCAAACAAATACTTCATCATTTTGAAACGACGAAATAAAGTAATTCCTCGGAATCTAGAGGGAAAACCTGACATCAATTCAATTCTTCAAACATCTTGCTTCTTTTTTATAACTGTATGGGACAAATAAAGAAAGAAGTTCATTGCAAAAATACCGGGAAGTAAGCCAATTGGCATCAGATAGGGTAGCATATAGGGCTGCAGCAGTCAACCAATCTTAGAACTGAACGACCAATGATGATCACGATGACTTATTATCATAGAAACTTAATAGAAAGAACCTAAAATTTTCGTAGAATGATTATAAAAACGAGTAACCTACAATTCCTTTGTCATTTTCTGCCGCCACAGCCATGCATTGCAGCGTTCGTCATCGTAATGGTTAGTGACATTGGGATTGCCAGCCATTTAAATACGAGATCGTACATCAAAGGGATGAATCAGTATTTGACGCATTGATTTCTTGCTTTCGCCTCAATTCAGCAGCAGTGAATTCGTAAGACTCCAAAGCTAATCCTAAAATCCATCCTTTTCAATCTAATCTTGGCGTTTCAATCCAATCTCGACCCGATGTCGATGTTACGCGTTAAGCTAGGGATATTTCAACTATCTACTGAGTCGTCACGATTCCACGGGTTCCAGTCTCAAACAGTATCGGTAGAAATCGTATTTTAACTCTCCGTGTTATTTCTCAAGAAATTTCTAGATAGTTTCTCGCTATCTAACATTTATTGGCTACAAAGATATTGTTTCCAGTCCGAATATTTTCATATCTCCCTGCAACGCAACTGGACGACAAAGGCGATGAAAAAGTTTGGAGTCGCTTTTTTTTTGAAGAAAACTGAAAAGTCACTCCAGACTCTTCCTCTCTCCATATCGTGCTCAATTGATGGAAGGGCATATCCTTCGCATCGCTCCCTTTCCGTGTTGGCAATATCAAAAAATGCTCATTTTAGGTTTTAATTGGAAGTCTCTTCCTCCCATTAACTAATTTCCTACACGCTGCTCCTCTCGTCCTATCTCCTTAATTAATGTCTTCATGAAATGCCCTCCTGTCCCTTGTTATCGCCTCGAGACTGTTGACGACCTAAGTCACGGCCTAAGTGCACGTACCCCGTTCGCCCTATCTCCAGGCCTCACCCGCTTTTGAAGTGACCTCACCACCGGGGCACACTTCTTGCTCGCTCGACGCACACATACAGGGTCGCACCCAAAAGTGGTAGGACTGATTTTTTCACAAGAATTTTATTGACGATATACTCTCATCGACTTAATAATCTTCAAAGTATGCTCCTTGAGCTGCTACACACTTAGTATAACGTTGCTCCCATTCCCCGTACGCCCGCTGGAAATTTCTTTGGGGATGCCGTTGATGACCCTCGTCGAAGCCTCTTGAACGGCGTTTATCGAGTCTAAACGTCGTCCCTTGAGCTGTCTTTTCATCAGGGGGAAGAAGAAGAAGTCCGGTGGTGCCAGATCGGGAGAATAGGGCGGGTGCGGAAACGTGGCAACGCCGTATTTGGCCGTTGCCTGTTGGTCGACACTCAGAATTTTCGGCACCATCTTGGCGCAAACCTTGCGCATGGCCAAATTCTGTGAAATAATGCGTTGGACGTTGGATGCAGACAGACCCAACTGGTCTGCAATTTCTTCACTGGTTAAGCGTCGGACTGTGTTCAGCAGTGTCCTCACTCTGTCCACATTCGTGTCGGTTCTTGCCGTCGACGGCCGTCCGGAGCGATGGTCGTCTTCAACGAGCTCCCTACCCTATTTAAACGACTAGTGCCACTCAAATACTGTGGAACGGCTTAAGGCAGTGTCCCCATAAGCCTGCTTGATCATATCGAGGGTCTCAGTCACCGTCTTCCCGAGTTTTGCACAAAACTTCACGGAATAACGTTGCTCTAAATTCAGATTCATTTTGTTTTTAGACGCGGACAAAAACCTTGCTTCACTAAAAACGGTGTCCTCACTCAACGACAGCCCGCAGGCGACTGAGGTTGGTGTTGATTTGTTGCTTAGAGCCCCCTCCACCTTACCCTGCCAGGCAGACCACCCTCCACCGCTCCGGTCGCGCCAGAGAAAATCAGTCCAACCACATTTGGGTGCGACCCTGTACATCTTTCATTTGGTGCGTTCCATCCTTTTATGCGCTCTAGTTGTAGAGGCTCCTCTTTGAAAACTAGTAATTTACGGAATGCAAACTTTGCATGAACGCACCTACGGTCGTGAAACATTAGAAAAAGCCAAGCCATGAAACCTGCCCGTTAACGCTTAAGTAAACGGGAAGTTTTACGTAAAGTTTACGGCATTGGTGTTGCGTTTTCCATAGTAATTTGTGGGTTGATTTTTAATGGTTTTTTATAGCTCGGCGGATCACACTAATATCACGTTTGAGTGGTGCGAGATGCCGTCCAGCGAGACATTAAGTCAAATGCACTTATCAACGAACTCAATCAACGATAGGAGGTCAACAATTACTCGAACTTTACGCTCTATTTGCATTTTGGCACTACTCGGACTCTTTCGAGACGATTTAAAAATTCTTTCGGGACGCTTGTAGTATTCTAATTATTATTTGCAAAAAAGTCTAACAGCATGATTTAGAGACGCTGTTTGATGCCTCCCTACGATGGATTAGAAATATACTTTTCGGTTTTAATAAAATTAAGAATACAAAGTATCTTTCCACTGTCCTTTATTTGCGTACAACCGGTTTCAACGCTCAAGCGTCATCATCAGGTACAAATTAAGCAAGTCGCAGTCCACTTATGGACTGCGACATAAGAGGACTGCGACTTGTTTAATTTGTACCTGATGATGACGCTTGAGCGTTGAAACCGGTTGTACGCTAATAAAGGACAGTGGAGAGATACATTGTATTCTTACGTTTATTAAAATGAATTTCCAAAAGGTTGAGCCGGCAACAATTGAATATACTTTTCGGTTATTTATTAAGTAAATGCCGATGAGTAATTTCAGCCGGACATTTTACTAATCTACCGCAAGGAAGTGTAGAGGTGTCCCGTAGAACCCTAGTCCTCCAAGGAAGTTAGCACCTATGAGCTCTTCAATTGCAAAAATTTTTCATTCAAACAAACTCTATGTCGGATTCGCTCCCTTTTATATTCCTCCCCGCCGTCCATTTATTCCCTCCCCCCATCTTGGCACACGCAAAAATCTTCCCCCACTCACAGTTTCGTTCTGGTCAGTAATACTACCCTTAATGCGGCACACCTGTGCACCCATAAGCCCTGAACTGAATGAATTTTTCATTTCAGTCCATCCGAAATTTCCCCGTGAAGGTATGAAAAGAGAACATAATTCAGCGAGAGAACGGAACCACCTTCTGGGGATTACCTACAAAAAATTAGTTCCTTTAAAAGATTATCAAGCACTGCATTAGTGTTAGGTACAAGCCATTAATTCCATTCCGGGAGGATGTCGAATGGCTATTTATTATATCTTTGGATTAGCGCCACCGCGTGGCTGTTGGCGCATTAAAGGGGTAGCGAGCAACTGTAATGCGAGCCGCGGGGGGATGGGATGGAGGGAGGGAAGGGGTGGGAGTGGGTAACGTACGTGTGGGTTGGGGGGAGAGGAAAGGATACACCCGGCACTCTCCCCCCCCCACCCACAGCCGATGGACCGGCGCCGCCGCGAGGGAGGCTGCGAAAGGACACCGGAGGGAAGGCTAAACCCACAGCGCCATCGTCTCACTCTCCCACGTCGCGTTAACTCGCGGAATCCTTAATGGGATTTGCAGAGCGCAAACGCTCTTCCATTGTCGCTGTAAACAATCCTCGCTCCCTCTCATTTGATTGGGTGGAAGGGACGGATTGTGATACGGGGGGGGTGGGGGCGCACACCAACCTCTCTGCTTCATGTGTGCATGCATTCAGCATCCGCCGTGGGCAGTGCCCGGCGGGTCAAATGGAGTCAAACCTCCGCTGCCCGAACACTGCCACCACGGCCCATCCCCAGCTCGGAGGCTTCAATTCTCTTTCTTTGGCCTCCCCTTCCCCCATGCCCATCCTATTCCCAAATCGACCCAGATTCGCCATCCGTCTGCCCCCCGATCCGCGCGCTCCGGAACAACGATGCCGCATTTGTAGATGCGAGAAAACCTCCGCGGAAATGTGAAATGCGCCCCCGCTGCGCATATATATATATATATATATATATATATATATATATATATATATATATATATATATATATATATATATATGATTCTTTCCCTCCCCAGACTACAACCTTGACGTGGTGGAAGGGGTTGTGTGTTCCGATAACCCCTAGAAAGCTGTGCTAGAGGGAGTAATAATAATTGCTCCTGATAGGGTAACCCATGCCAGATAGGTCGAAGGTTAGGAGCCAGGCGGAAGGTAGTCCACGCAGCGTCTGTTCCTCAGTGAGGCGGCTGCAATGGCGTCTGACCCCAGTGGGGTGACCAATAAGTGATGGTGTCACGTTAATGACACTATTGAAGAAGGCAACGGGAAACCACCTCAATTATCATTCCCAAGATTTACATGATGGACAAAAAAGAGATTTTCAGTCCTGGCAACTACGGGGCTCGGCCCAATCGGCCGTGTGTCGTGCCCGGCAGCGGGGGAGGCAAGGCTTCCGTGGTCGTCATCCCACGAAACCCTTTCAGGGGAAAACCGGCAGCAGCAGGACAGAAGACGCGGGAGATGAAGACCAAATTAGTTAGAATAGGAACGTGGAATGTTAGGACAATGATGAGGACAGGGAAATTGGAGAATGTTAAGCGAGAGATGGAAAGGGGAAATATAGATATTTTAGGTCTATGCAAAGTGAGATGGAAAGATAGCGGGAATTACTGGAGTGATAAGTATAGAATAATATATACAGCGGCGTGGACGAGAGCCAACGAGGGGTTGCCATAGTATTAAATAAAAAGGTAGTAAGAAGCGCAGTCAGCATAGAACAGAAAACGGATAGAATATTATTAGTAGAGACAAAAGCTGAACCAAAGAACTTGGCTATTATTCATGGATACCTGTCACCGAGCAACCATACGGAGGAAGAGGTTGATAGGATATACGATCAGTTAGAGGACATGATCGCGTGTGTTCCTGCATGGAAACATTTGATAGTGATGGGGGATTGGAATGCGACGGTAGGCGAGGGAAGAGATGGTGATGAGGTGGGGGACTACGGTTTAGACACGAGGAATGACTGCGGGGAGAAAGCAGTTGCGTTCTGCAGGAGACAGGAGTTAGTCGTCACCAACACTTGGTTTAGACACCAGAAAGGACGCAGGTATGCATGGAAAATGCCAGGTGACTCGGAAAGGTATCAACTAGATTATATTCTGGTTAGACACAGATTTAGGAACAGTGTGATAAATTCGCACAGCTTCCCGGGAGCGGATGCGGACTCAGACCACAATTTAGTTTTTATGAAATGCAGCGTCCGTTTCAAAAACATAAGGCAGGGGCGGCGGGTTAGAAAATGGAATGTAGAAGCATTAAATGTTTTGAAAAGGAAGGAATAAAATCAGGCGGTAGAGGAAACCATAGAGAATGGTAAAGAGCTAAGTACTACCGAAGAAAAATAGCAGAGTATCAAGAAAGGGCTATCGAAAGCCGCAAAAGACACTATTGGAACCGTTAACGCTAAAAGAACTAGGAAACCATGGATCACGGATGAGATGATTACAAAGATGGATGAGCGGAGAAAATGGAAGAATGTAAACTCAGAGTTAGGCAAAATGAAGTACAAAAAAATTAAACAACAAATTGAGGCGGGCAACAAATAAAGCAAAAGAAGCATGATGGAAGACGCAGTGCGAGGATATGGAAAGTCTGCAGAGGAAGGGCGAAATCGGTGCGCTGCCCAGGAAAGTTAATTCTTTATCGGGAAGTAAGAAAAGGAGATCTATTCTAACAGTTAGAGATAAGGCGGGTACGGTTATAGTTGACACAGGAAAGATCCAAGAGAGATGGAAGGAGTATATAGAAGAACTGTATAGTAAAGAACTTAGACCAACAAAGTTAGATATTGAAAGAAAAATATGACGTAGAGGAAGACAGCTTAGGTCCAGGCATACTCGACGATGAGATAGACATGGCATTAAGGGAGATGAAACTAAATAAGGCTGTGGTGGTGGATAACATTCCCGTGGAAATATTGAAATGTAAAGGAAAATGTTGGAGGAAGACGTTATTTGGGCTCATTCGTAGTATCTATGAGGAAGGAATCTGGCCGGAAGACTTTCTGAGATCAGTTTTAGTCCCTATTCCGAAAAAAGTGTAGGCTACATCATGTGAGGACTGCAGGACAATAAGTTTGATATCCCACGCAGCTAAAGTTGTTCTCAGGAGCATAAACAAAAGGATAGAGACTAAGGCAAATGATTACCTAGGGGGTGATAAGTTTGGGTTTAGGAAGGGGAGAGGTACGCGTGATGCCATTGCAGTAATGAGATAATTAATCGAGAGGAATATAGAACACAACCAGGAGGTATTTGCCTGTTTCGTAGATTTCGAAAAAGCGTTTGATAGAGTGAATTGGGAAAAACTAATGACTATATTGCAGAAAATAGGAATAGACTGGAGGGAAATGAGGCTAATCCGCAACCTTTGTGATAACCTACTTCAAGTAGCTAAGTAGTCAAGGGTTACAAATACCTGATCAAGGGAGTAATTGTTTGAACTATTTATTTTATTTTTTCATTTGTTTGAGTGACGGGTCACTGGCGTCGGGCTTCCCGCCCCGTAAACCCTGAGTGTGTGTGTGGTTACGACTTGTGAAGGTCAATTTGGTGTGCAAATACCTGATCAAGGGAGTAATTGGTAGAACTATTTATTTTAATTTTTCATTTGTTTGAGTGCTGGGTCACTGGCATCGGGCTTCCCGCCAAACAATAACTTTCCCACCCCCTTCTTTATTCCACCTATAAGTGCCCTTAAGTGTACGGCTTTGGGTTTTACATTCTTTCCATGCACTCGGCCGTAGTACGTTCTTTATCTATTTATTAGTCAAGGGTTAATGGCTAATTCTGCCGACCGTTCTGTCTGCTTGAATGGCACGCAAAAATACGAGGGTCATCCGGAAAGTAGTACCCGTTCGTGCCGCATGAAGTGCTGACGACGCGAGTAGCCGCTGGACGAGGTCAGATAGCTTCAGTGGCTTGTCTGCCTTCTCTGAGCCAAGTTGCGTGACGCTAGCATTGCCTGTGTTGTTTCTGTGATTGTTTACAATGTTTAAAAAAATTGAGAACGCCGCCAGTTGTGAAGTGAGGGCAGTGATTAAATTCCTCAATGCAAGAAACGTTCGCCCATGTGATATTCATCGCCAATTAAAGGAGGTGTATGGAGACAATGTAATGGACGAGTCGTCTGTTCGGCGGTGGTGTCGCAACTTCAACATGGGGAGGGGGAACACACACGACGATGAGCGTTCGGAGAGACCGTCTGTCATTACAGACCAACTGGTGAGCTCAGTTGACGAATTCGTGAGGAACGATCGGCGCGTCACAATTGATGACATCTGTGAGCATTTTCCCAATGTTTCTCGAACAATTGTTCATGAAATTGTTAAACACCATCTGCATTATGCAAAAATTTGTGCAAGATGGGTCCCTCGCGTATCTCAATGAGCTGGCGGCGAAGGACTATGCAGCAGGAATACAGAAACTTGTCACACGTTATGACAAATGCCTTAATTTGCTTGGAGTTTATGTTGAGAAGTAGTTTAAAGTATCCTCTTTCAAATAAATTTTTTTATGTTTGTTAATATTTACTTTTGTGTCTTTATTTCACGAACGGGTACTACTTTCCGGATGACCCTCGTATATTTGATCGCCATATATGAAGTCATTCCTTGGCTTCGCCAAAAATAAATTGGCATTGTTTCAAAATGACCACAAATTAGCGATATTTTAGCTCCAAATGAAACGAAAGACACAAAATAATGTGCCAAAGTTCGAAATAGTTCCTCTTGCATTCATATTTTATCAATCGTCAGTGGAGGGCGAAATTGCAGAGCGCGAAACGCCGAGGTACTCGGATCTCTCCGCATTTGCATTGAGATGGAAGCCCTCCCGAAGCGAAGATCCGACATTTAAAAGCCTCGCGGACGGACGTGAATGCAGAGCCGAGTGTTCCATGTGACCTGTTGGCGCGGTCTCCCCGAGTGGTTGTTTTCCCCCTGACAAGGTTATTGACCCGCGGGGGGGGGGGGGCGCTCGCGAACCATGCCCCTATTCTGCCACTCCCAACTGTCCCACCGGGGGTAGATGCGAGGACCGGAGTCAACTTTGGCAGCTGCCATCTTACAGCAGTGCAAACAAGGCCGCGAGGGCTGTTTGTTGACCACCGAAAGAGGCTCGCGACGGGTACGAAGGATGTGCGTTTGGATGTATAAGTGAAACAAACCTCACTATTCAAATCGATCATAAAAAGAGCACAGTAGTTTGACGAAGATCAAGCGACGTCAACAATGTCTTTGACGAGGATGCATTGATTACGACACGACCGGTTTCGATACACAGTCGTCATCTTCCAGCTGACCTGAATGGCCTCCTTCTTCACTTTCCGCCTCGCCTGAGGATGCAACTTGTGCGGCCACACCCCTCGTGTGTCACCGAAATAATAAAACGTTTTTGCCAAACCCACAAAGATATCATTCATTGACTCCCTACTCCAGGCGATCTTCCCCACCTCGGAGAAGACACTGATTATTCCGCATGTCTCGCATTCGCTGTTAAGTGCCTTTAACAGCTCACTGTTTCACAAATACCGCCACTGTTCCAAAACATGAACAGATTTATTTAAAAAAAATGTTATTCTGATTCCCTGTCGTCAATAAAAATGACATCTTAAAATAATCTCTTCTACACTTAATCCCTCTAATTTTACTAACATGATCTCGTAATAATACTTTTTCAACATCACCACTAAAGGAACTCCCTTCCAATGAATGCAAGAGCTTCAATCTGTAATTTAATCTTCGCTCCATAGAGTGATTCCCAGCCTAACTGCTCTAATATTTCGGATACGCTATTCCGCCATTCATAACAACGTTTATCCAAATCTAGCGATCCAAATCTGGCAATTAATCTAAAGTCGTGAGGATCCCATATTCTAAATTAGGCCTAACCAGCCAAAGATAAAATTTCTATTTAACCTTTTCATCACATTTACGGAGTACTCTATTAATAAATCCCAATTTTTTGCTAGCTTGTCCACATTCAGGTATTCCCGTTTATTTGAGATTTGGGCAGCTCCAAATGGCATATACAAGTCTGAATAAAGTGCAGAAAATCTGATGAGACCAGAAAATTATTTTATCAAAACATAGTATATCCTTTCCACGGCCAAATATAAGGACGGTAGATATTAATGGGCTGTAAATGTTGTATCACTCGTTGTTTTAGTGATTCTCGGAGCCTCTTTAAATCGAAACGAAGCACTATTTTCGAAATTATCATCCCTTAAAGTTAATCCTAAAGTACGTTGTCTTTATAAATCTCTTGCCTTCCGGGGCTGACACGTGGGAAGGGGATTGACTGCCCCAGAGAGTCGACCGGTCAAGTTAACCCACGCTGCAGCGGCCAAAATGGCCCTGACCACGCCCCTCAACAGGACCGACAAATCCGCACACGAAAGTTGTTTTGCAGATAATTATCTGTGCGAACGGAATAAGAGCTAGCTGAAGCGTCTAATGGTGGATCTTTTTAAGAGAAAATTAGAATGGTGTTTCGCCGAAATTGCTATCCGTTTCATTTTAAATTGTACTTAGATTTCCCGCCCCTTTGAATGTTCTCGGAGCATCGCTCGTCGAAAAAAACCGATGCGTCTCATCTTGTGAATCGATTCCATCAGTTCACCAGCTCTTAATGGGAATGTCAAGGGAAACATTTGGTGCTGCTCACGGGGATCGTTTTGAGCTGTTATCCCATCACGTGCACGTGCGCACTGATGCGGGAGTCACTCGGAAAATAATAGGGAGTAGTTCAATGGGGACCCAACACATTTATTTCCAACGATATCCCGAAGCTGATTTGTCATCATGAAACAATCATTTCCTCTCGATGCATGGCGAGAGAGATGGAGTAAAACACTAAAGCAACATTAAACATTGCACTTCAGATTTAACCCAGAGCATAGAGCATAATTTGCATATTGTCATTGGCATTATTAGCATGGGCGCAGGAAGAACCAGACGGATTGCCTGTCAGTTTGTGCAATTTACGCATATTCTCTCGGTCGGCCCTAAATTATTTCCACTGCTATTACTTGCGTTCCGTTGGCTGATATATCCATTAAGCTTATCTCCTGGCTTTGACGTCAGTTTTCCTCTTTTGGTAGACGCCTTCCAGACTGCGTTCGTTCGCTGCCAGTGTTATCTCTTAGTAATTCCAGTTAATTTCACGTCGCTTGCGTGGGAAACGACGAGGGGGCCACGAACACCCGCCGTCACTCCCGTCAAACATTAGATAAGCGGAATGAAAACTCTCTCCGTATTCTTCTAAAATTAGGGCTAAAGCAAGTTGTGGGGGAGAGGCGTTATTCTAGGTAACACTGGTAATGCTAGATAATATTCCTTTAGTATTTGGACAAAAATGACTCGGTCAAACCGGAATAAAAGAAGTTTCAGTTCCTTGGCTGTGCTCAGGTCATTCCGTCACCATATTTGTCATTAATTGGAAAATAAAGGTGACTGATAACATTCGTCATATTTAGCAAGTACGGAGAACATGTCACTCATACTTGAGTCCTCGGAAGCAAATGCCAGCTGGAGTCAACGAACCTGAGTCGGGAAGACGTTCGCCTTGAGCGACGACGTTTACCAATCAAATGATGTGCAAGTAGCGAAATAAAGGGTGCGGTGCAATGATTGGGCGGCTAATTCAGGCCCTACCTGCGCATGAATTGAAATACCCTTGAACCCAAAATTGCATATTCAAATAACGCATTTTTAATCCGAGGATATTTTCTACCACCTTAATCTCCGCCCAAAATGCCATCCTCTCTCAAAGCCTCGCTTTCCTCCCTCCTCAACCCGGCAACCCGTCAGCCTCCAACCACCTCCTGCATCTACCTCCGGACTCCTCCCGGCTCTTCCCGTCCTCTCTTTCCCTTTCCGCCCATTTTGAATGCTACACTCGCCTCCGGGCCCACCATTCCAAACACCCAATCTACGCTCATCCCCTTAGCGCCCAACGAACAAGCTTCGGAGACGCGCTCAACTAAATTCCACACTGAAGTATTAATCACTCTCTTCTTTGCTTTTCCACGCCCAATCGCAAACTCTCACTTTTGCAAATATCTTTCAAGGCACATATCTTTTAAATATCCTTATTCTATTATTCACCCTTCCCTAGAAGCACTTGAAATAGGCGAACTATCTTCTCCAGCCGATTCCCAAACTTCAACAGTTATCCAAGCTTTTTTTCCTTTGAAAGATCACATTACCTTAATCGCCAACCTCATGCACGTTTGAATCTCATCCCACTACTACACCAATTCTGAAAAATTAATGGTCGCAGGGCTACGTGGTGACCTTTGGCTGACAAATAAACTGCTTAAGTCAGTCAAATTTATGTCCGATACGTGTGTTTAAGGGACGGTAAGACAAAATCCAACATACAAGTGTTTTGCAATTGCTTGCTTGTATTTCGATTAGGCCAACGTTTCGGAAAACGACTCGTTTCCCGAAACGTTGGCGTCATAGATGGAGGAACTGGAACCCGGTGGAAGACCCGAGTGGCCTTTTCCACAGCAATTCGCCTCGAAAACACAAGATCATACTCCGGTTATTTATGTACATACCAATACATATATGCCAATGAAAATGAAATAAGCAGGCCTTGAGCGTGCTCTCTTCCGGTTCTCATGCATCCGGAATGCTTTCTTTCTCCAGTTCTCCAAATTCGGTCCATGAGATTTTTTGACAACCTTGACAATCCAAACGTCTCCTAAAAATGCTTCATCTCCGTGGTCTCTTTTGATTTCTGACTAAATAATAATTATAGTGCTTAAAAAATAACACGTGACGAATCTTCAGCGAGAAGTAATTTTCCATCCACCCTTGAAGTCGCACGATTCTAGACGATAATACTAAAAACCACTCATGGCTTCGTCACCGTTGTTCCGGTGAATCACCTCAACGGACTTGTTCCTCTGTTGCTGTTGGCTACTGCCATGGTCAGTAGTTCATTTCCCACAACGAGGCACGTTTGACACACTCCTTTCTCCCCTGGTTGTTCTTTCTCCAATCATTTAACGCTTTTTGGGTCAAATATACTTCGCGATCTTATCATTTCCCCCACCACATCCTCTTTGCCTTTAGTAGTAGGCCATCCCGAGTAGCCTTTCCACACATAAATGGCCCTCTGAAATAGCTCTCTTCCAGAAAGTATTCAAGTAACTAGGGAATACCAATCGAAGCAGATTACTTCAAGATCATAACATCCATTCTACTATAGAGCACTCGAAAGATCAACAGCCGTATGATTGATGGCAATATTATTTTATTCGGCGACTCTTCCAACGTTGTCATTATTTGTCGATAGAAGGTATCAAAACAACAATATTTGGGAATGGTTGATGCGGATCTTTTTCCAGGAGTTCGTTGGAACACTTGACTGTTGGATCACACAAAATATTCATGCCCTAAAAAGGTCAATGTGTCCTGAGGGCACAGTTTCAGAATCAAGAGCGAACACAACGAAGGAATCTCAAACAGGGATAAGCAAGTACACAGAAGGGCAAAAGTCGAAATGGGAAAATGGGAGGTATCGGCGATTTCCGCCGACGAATCCATAAATAGCCGTTCGAATATTCTTATTCATACAAATGCAGCATAGGCACCGAAACCTCATAGGAAAAAAATCACTACTTTCATGTATTTCTATGTTTACAGAGTTGTTGTTTGGCTAATACGCATGTGTATACGGCTGCTTGAAAGATCATCTAATTTCATTTGAGTTTTAATTTCAGGCAACTCATTTAAGCTTAAGGTAAGATATGTGGAGGAAATGATGAAGAAAATGAAAAGCGAAAGTTGTAGGCATCGCTTGATTGATTGAGGCATTTTTGTTGGCGTATTGGACGACGCTAAGAGGCCGCAATTTGGCCGTTTGTCAGGAGTAAGACAAGGGGAAGGGGAAGAATTGATAAGTTTCCGCGACAATAAGGGTTGCGCCCGGGGGCGATTACGACCGATAACGGCTGACGTCCCGAAAAAGCACGCAGACGAACGAAATGATGAGATGGGAGGAGACGTTTCGCAAATTTCTCTGGATAGCCATTTCCATTTCCGGGCCACGTGCGATTCGAGAACCCGTTTCTCCCTCTCGTACGACAACGTCCTTTTTTTGTGAACCACTCTTTTAAAGGACGTGCAAAATTTAGAAACCATTCCAACAAATACCGTATTTTAAAATATAATTTACTTTATTTTTCCAACGAACATTATTTCGGTTTCCTCCCCCTGTTCCCATGGAATAAAAATAGGATATTAAGCGATAGTCAAAAAGGAAGCTTGAGAATGAAATGGCGAATCATATATATATTTTTTTAAATAATAAATATAATCATCGCACTTCTGGGGTCGATAAAATTTGAAAACAGACTTCACTTTAAAATGAGGAGTTATTGAAATCTCTTCGGACCGCGAGAATGGCTTCGATTGAAATGAGCCCTGAACTTCGTAAAGAGGACTTTGTGATAATAGTCAGTGGTGAAGTCATCCAAAGGTGAAGTCCTATGGAACAAGGACGCCGTTTCGGGATAAAGCCCTCGGAATATTTCCCGCCCACAATTGATGGCGTAGGAAAACAGTTCAGCTCAAACATGCAAATAAACGAAGGACAAACGTGAGGGCGACCGAACGCCCCCTTTCCCTCTTGCCCGACCTGACCCGATTGACCCTTAAACCCTAAGGGTGTATTTGATGCACAGGCACCGACATACAGCTCGTGAAACCTCGTAACCACTAAATTTCATTGGATGTGACAGTGAGCAAGCGGGCCACTCGGGAAAATACAAATTTTTGTAGACACGCGATGCCTCAGGATCGTCGAAAGTGAAGTCGAACGAAGGACATCATCATTGAAGAGTAGGAGACATCATTTGAGCATTTTCATTCAACACTTACTACAGCTTTTGCCTAGTAAATGTTTCACAAACGTATAGGGTAAGATTATTACGTATTATACGAAGCTGGTCCAGCAAATATGAAATATTTTACACGCGTGATTTATTATTGTGCAAATTTTAATTCATTCAGCATTCATCGTATAATTTTATATGTGTTGTGAGACAATCTCATCGTACTTCACTTACACATTCATTTTCACAGTGTTAAGTCAGCGGCCGCCGTTGCATAGAGTTAGAAGTATAATTATCGTTACTGGTGTTCTACCGGTTAATGTAGGTTTTGGTGGAAAAAAAAATTATTCTGCGGCGCAACGATACATTCACTTACCTCTCCATGCCCAACACAACCTAAAAGCGAAAACTATCGTAAGCCCCTCCACAATTCCGCACCCTTGCTTCCTTACACCGTCCACAACATGGCTATCCTATTAATGCCTCTTTCTTGCTTGCCTGAAACGTTCTTCCTGAGTCGAAAGACAAAAACATTGATGCATTCCGCACGCACAATGGCGTCCACCTCTTTCGCGCACTCTCCGGCCGAATTGATCTTCCTTGACGAGGGAGGACCAATGCATCGAATTAGGTGGCCCGGTCCGAGTGTCCATTTGAAAACATTCTAATTCGGTCACGCATTCGACGCGGTATGAAAAGAGGTTTCGCAGTGCGAGCGGACTGTAGGCGCGATGCGCAACGATTAAAGGTTCCCGTCGTCGCTCTAGCAATACCTGGTTAAAGCGTTTGGGCCATCTTAACGGTCCAGTTATCAGCTGCACTGCCCTTGGCTGCAACTTGATGGCCGCGATGATGTTGAAATGCACCATTGGCCCCATCGCATGGCAGTGGCAGAGATAATGGACATTGCATTAAAGAAATGGAGGGTAATACCACCAGATTTGAGATGCTCTTTTTCAAGCAGACGATAAGCAACGAGAGATGGACTGCGAACGACGGCGTCGGTGGAAGGAAAGTACTTTATTTTATTCCGAGTGGCCTAGAACGTTTTCATCATTTCACAGCACCTTTATTATATTTCTTACTGCCAGTTCGTCTCGAACGCGAAATGAATCACTTTGCACTTAGATGCCGCAGTAAATTCAGCTGTAGTTATCCTTTTTCACATTATATGATAATTTCACTTATTTATTGCTACTCACACAGAAGAAAAATTTAACTTTGACGCTGCATTCCATGGTTTGGGATCACCCCCTGCCGTGCACCCCAGCAGTGGCTCGCAATATATGGCAATGCATGAATGGTAAGGCAGCATTATCTAATGATCGGCATTTATTTGCGACGCAGAAATTATGAGCATTCGAATTCCAAACCTTATCGGATACATAAAAATAGGCATAGGTAATACATAGAATAATAGAATAAATATATGATATAAGGCATCAAATTCGATTGGAGATGACGCAAAACCCACTTTAAAATTAATACCGTCGCCCTTCGAGTTGTTCTACAGGACTTCTTCCAAATGCACACGTGTCCGCATTTCAAAGTACTTCAGCGGATGACCCCGTTACAAGTTACTATCAGCACATCTCCCGCAGTTCTTTGAGTACCTTCACAGTTATTTCAACATAATACAATTGAAGAAGAGCACCATAGAATGAAGTACTTGGAGCACCTCGTCTCATTTACTTCACTTGATACCGCCTGAGCACTTATTTAGTTATGCCTATGTAATCATTGCTGGAAAAGTTCCATCATGGATCAACTCATCTCGCAAGCTGTTGTCAACGACCCTGAAGTGCTTTAATCGCCGAGGTCACATGAAGCATTAATTATTATGATACAATAATTACGGTCAAGTTACCAAATTTGCATCGAATTGTATAATAAATATGTCATCCCTTGAATCCTTTTTTACACTCTCGATTTCAAAGCAAGACTAATGTTCAAGTGAAAGCTAAAATTCTCTCAAGGCAGAGAGAGGAGAGTTGCCGACGAGGGCACGCCCGCAGTCTTGCGGCACGAACTCTGGGGCCTTAGACGGTGTGCACATTCATTCCGCAGTTGTCTCCCCGTTTAACCCGTTGCACTTGAAGTTATGGCTTTCATTTTGCGACATACCCATACAGGCACGATTGCTTTTTCATTCCTAATAATAATTATTTCTGCATGTGAGTGGAGGGCTTCTCAATATAAAGCATCAAACTGGAGTGCAGTAATGATGCCTACAAATGGTAGGTTATAGTACACTCATACGTGTAAATTCCCAGCCAGGATCTCATGTCAAAGGTATTTCTCAAGCTCCTCACTCCACGCAAATACGGAGTATTTCGATTAGAATCGCCGATCCTTTGAGAGCGTTGCGTGGCACGTGTAATCACAAACATTCGGAGGCCAATGCTCGTTACTAAGCGAGCTAAAAAGAGTGGCACACGTTAAAACTCCACGACAGATAACGACCGCACCCACTACTATCACCCGAGACCGTCAAACACGAAAAACCACTAAAATATTCGGTACGTCATCGAAACCACATTAGAGTGGGGACGAAAGATTTGGAAAGGACACGTAGAAGCTGCCTTTGCAAAAATTATGCACTATTTACCTGAAGTAGTTATCACCGCTGGAAACGGGAGATAACGAAACATAAGCGGTTTTCTCTGTTTCAGGCATGTCCCGGTGCTTACTCTAAATTTCACATATATTACTGACCGTGTCTCCAACTATAAGAAGAGGTATTGTTGTATGTATATATTGTCGGCGATTTACAGATAAGGTAGCACATAATAAATGAAAATGTTGGGATTCCGACTCAAATCGCATCGCCCTAATGGCACTACGGCGACCTTATTGCGAATGTATTTTTTCCCAAATATGTAGCTGGAGCATTTTTCTCCAGATATTAACATTACCTACATAAGGTATTAAGGCGCAATAATTTCAATCAAGGCTCATGCGATCGACATTATCACGCAGGCATCAGAGCTGAAATAAGACCCTTCTCCGTTTAAATGAATATACTTTGTAACTTCCACAGAATTTTTATTCGTACTACCGGTTTCAACGCAACGGCGTCATCATCAGGTACCAGGAATTCATCAAGACCCTTCTGATCGAAAATGAGTCACTGGCTAATGAAATAACTTCCTACCCCGAAGCCCCAGGTTCGAACTACGACGGTGGCAATATTTTTCGGTGATATCCTTAGCCCTACTTGTGCTTTATGGAGAGAACTCTAGGCGAATATGCCGCCCGTCGGATGGGACGTTAAAATGTTGGCCCCTTGGAGCCAATCGTCAAGAGTAGGATATTATCGGCCCCGGCGAAGGCGGGTCGCCTTCTCCACCTGCCCACGCAGACAGAGGTCGCGGGTTCGACTCCCGCCCAAGTGGGGTTTCCTTAAGTGTTATTGAGTTCCTTTGCTATTATTTACAAGTTTTGAAGTTCCAATGTAAAGGTCAAATATGGATGTTTTCCATATAATGATAAATCAATTTAAAAAATACAAAATGCCGACGCCGGGTTTCTCTCCGCCCTTCATCGATACCCTGAGAATTCTACCCCGATCAAGTTACACCCCCATGATCGCACAAATCGCCTGATCTGTCAGTCGCTTCCTAAATAACAGCTACCCCGGTCCTTTGGACCAAATGGCATGCACGGCGACGGAGTCAATAATGAGCCGCTGCTATAGACATAAATTTATTTGCATAAATACGAGGAAATACATTGAGATATCCGTTAGATCACATAACTGTCTACTAAGAAATAAGAGTGATCCCCTCCTAATTTCACGAAAGCAGATGAAGATTTAATTTGAATTATGCATCGAGGGTAAAGGATATATTCTTACTTAACTGCTACACCTTGGACTTCGTCATGTAAATCAATGACACATCAAGAAGAAACTCGACAACAGTCATCTTCAAAGACTTAACGAGCCGAAGTCGATCGTGAGAAAACCGACATGAGAAATCGATTTTAGTTTTTCGAATATTTCACTCGAATAATGGAAAACGACGCCAAAAGACGCAAAGGTCTCATCGGCCAACCTTAGTCAAACCTACAATTTAACTTTTCATCCCATTACCCACAACCCCCTCTCTCCCCCTGTACCTTCTTCTCCCCAGCCTCCCACCCTGCATCTCGGCCGTCGGACCCTTAAGCACTTTCCAATCCGACCGACGGGAAAGGGTCACGCCCTCCCCATATCCCTTCCCACCCCCTTCCCTATCTGGATTACGGGCCAGTGAACACGATTACCCCGATTGCCAGAGCCTCTCGTCGTCACAACCGCGCAAATATCCTTCCCGAAACCGCGCGCGAAACACTAGCCATCGCCCCACCCCTCTATCACGCAGCCACCCCACCTATCGATCCATCTATCTATCTGTCTGCCACCCCCATCGCTCTATTCGGGATACACCGGCCATCAAGTTCTATTCTCCAGCAGCCAAATACAGTCTCCACGTACAGACACACACGTAGCCCGAGCAACCTGATAGACAGGCAGATACAGGTCGTTGGTGGTTGGGCAATAGAGGGGGCCAATAAAACTCGAGTAACCATAGGGATACTTCATGAAGAAATTCGGCACATGATACGTACGTATTGTGGATGAGACAGCCACTGAGGATGAAGCAGATGATCTCTTAGGCAAATACTCATTTTTTTGCCAACCGAAGAAACACACTTTTTAAATTACAATAATAATGTACACCCACATGAACGCTAAATATAACGTGGATACGATAATTCAAATAAATGGCATGAATTCTAGCAAATACAATTTTCTGTCATTCTTGAGTGTTACGGCGACAATGGCTTCCCCTCAAATTCGCCTCCGTCTCCCACTCCTCTCCAAAGGCAAGTCTCTCTTCTTCTTCGGCCCTGCTCGATGGAGGGTGTCCATCCCCCGGCCTTGCTTCCCATTCCTCTCCACATTCAATTCGCGTACGCCGCCCGTATTGCATTATGGTGCTCCTCTTACCGTGAATAAGATGCTTGCTGCTACGCCACTGATGAAGAAAATTGATGACTTGTAGCACTATTGTACACTGCTGGCAAATGTCTATCGTTCGCTATTCAATATCTATTCGTGTTCTCATCATTTTATCCATCTTTAAGATATCTCGTTCATACTTTTTAAAGACATGACCAAGTTCCCCTCGCGTAAACTCGCTTGCCAATCATCTTTATCACACTGTTTTCCATGCATTGTTTTAACCTCTCTTGAACATCTCAGCATCAATCTTAATACTGCTCTTTCATGTTCATTTCGCCCTCTTGGTTTAGTGCATTATTGGTTTATTGAGCTATTATTTAATTCTGAGTGGTTCTTATCCCTGATTTAGTACTTGTATAAATTCAGGATTTCCTTTTTCTTTTCCTATTCTTTCCTTTTTTTATATGTTCCCACTTGCTGTACTCATACCCTCGATATCTCCCATAAATGTAATCAAGCAACCGCCTTTTAGCCTGAAGGCATATACTTCTAAAAGTTTCATCAAGCAATGAATTAAATACATTTTAAATAAGAGTTAGCATGCCCATAAATGGAGTTATTCCATTCCTTATTCATCATAGCTTAAGGCTAATTAATGGCAAGTCATTATCAGACAGCTTTCAGGCAATGAGGGAAGATTTTAATGACACGTACGAAATTAATCATCCTCGCCTCCATTTTATGAAAGGCGTATCGCATACAAGTCACTCATTTGTTTCCGAAGCCCTACGAGAAGAACTTTTCCCCGCATCGCCTTTGAAGAGCCCCCGCCGACAGTTGCCTTCTACGCGCGAGTTCCCATCCCATCAACTCAATGCTCACGCTAACCACAATTCACTGCTGTGCCAAGTTTCGTCAATTATACTTTCAAAATCGTCATCAAATTAGCGAATTGCTACATTTGTTCCAACTTATGATTACTAATTGAATAAAACCATTATACGTCACTTCTCTTCTTGAGAATCAAATTGCATTCAGCGTCTCGTGATTCAGTCCACAAATAATGAAGTGTCCTAGTTGGAAGTTCATCAGTGAGCAACGGTAATCCCTTGATCGACTGACTAAAGGATTAATATCCCTAATCCTTGATGAATTAATCAGCTCTCCGCCCGATTTCGCCATGGACTCTATCTCCTCGCGTGCCTCCACAATCATTAATGTCCCCTTCGCACACTTAGCGGGGACGCTAAAAGCACGGGTGATAATGAATTACCCAACTCTTCATCCTTTGCCCTTGGCTTGCGGGACGTCTGACCCATGCAGAGGCTTCCCAATTATTCCATGCGGAGTATTATGTCAGAAGCCCTAAAACGGACGTGCATTACCTTCGAGGGAATCAGGTCCCTCTTCTGCACCGAAGGCTGCCTTAAGGGACGGATGAAAATTCTAATTCCGCTTTCATTCACATTAACACAATCTATGGGAAATCGATTATTTTCCAACGAAACATTTTCCAATCGCCACAATTCCACGCACAGTGGCAAGCAACGACGCACTCACTCAATCGGAGATGTCGACATTCCAAACGCTCGATTCACCCATGCGAATTTGCTCAAAATTAAAAAGAAATTTTAACGCCCGAAAAGATATCCGCTCGAGCACACATTTATATTTCAAACCGAAACGTTTTTGTTTACAATGACATTTGACGAAATGAAGGGAGGATTGTTTGAGGGGATATTTCGATTATTATTTAGTCGATGTCACAGCGAAAGTTTGCATTTATAATGTCGCAATAAAAAAGAGAGAGTCGATCGGAACCACAAAAAATAACCACATATTCTCATTGAAACTATGAAAATAGGCATCGAACGTGCAGTCAAATAGGAATCACAAACGAATTCACATAAAAAGAAATGGAAAAACTAGGCTCCCACGGGTTGGGCCATAGGCAATAATAATAATTAATTATTATTAAACCTACCGTGAAATCCATTTGGTTTGCATTTTTGCAATGCGTCACTACCATTATTCGGCAATACTAGCCACTATCTGGGACTATTGGCCTTAAACAAAGTAGTCAGGCGTGCAGTAAATATTCGACGGCACATGGTAATTAACAAGAGAAGCGGTCGTTCAATGAAACGACCGGAGCTAATTTTAGGATTTAAAATGTTAAAAGGAATGCCATAGGAACAAACGGGTAATATGCAATGCTATAGCGGCACGACACGGTAGAATACCGTTGGATTTGCGAAGTACACGAGACCGCTTGGGGCTGAGAGGCTTTACCTATATTATTGCTTTTTAAAAATAATCTAATCCTGATTTCAATCGCAAAAACCATTTTTCATCTTATTCGAAAAGAAAAAAATCGGCTTAATTGACGTGGATTCCGAATGCGAGACTGATTTAGCAAAAGATATCGTGAAAAAAAATCCTGGTCCAGTTTAATTAGGTCCCCTGGAATTTATGCCTTCCATTCTAGTGACCCCGTAAACGGTTAAATGAGGGAGCTGTGAGTGGTAATTTGGTTGTTCTGGTTGCTATGCGCAGAAGTTTAGTCCAGTAGTGAGCAAACAAAGGAACGAGCGGTAAGCGAAATGAATTTACACGCGTCATAAAAAAGGATTAACACGACTATTACTTGACATACGCAATTCAGTGTGTTACGTTTAACAGCGTCACGCGATATAACCTGGAACAATATACATAATTTGCGTTAGCTCCAGGGGATCCCTATTTTTAAATCAGCATAAAAAACTTGGCCTCATCATCATTAATCTCATCTCAATGCCTTAAAACAATAATAAAAAATCTCAACCCCTCCTCCATTTTGAGACTCGACTAAATTCAGCAATTGAATCTACTTTATCTGGCGTTATTTGTGTCTACTACCGTAAAAGGTGGTGTAAATTGCGCTTCCCGGGAATAGATTCGACAGTGACAGACGTAATTTCAAACGAAACAAATTTAAAAAATCAAGCAGCCAAAAATTTAAAAAGAAAAACAAATATTTTTATTATTTTCTTAAAATGCCAAAATTTATCGAGTTGAGTGGAATTAAATTTTGGGTAGTACGATTGGTTTCACGATTTCCACAACTAATTTCTATTTGCTGAGCCAAATGACTATTTCCAGAGTGAACCATATATGCTTCCTCGCAACCTGCGGTCTCTCTTCCGCCACAAATGTCTTCCCAACGAAGAAAGGATGCGTCCTTTCTGCTATTTCATACTGCGCTTCGTTTTTATTTTGAAGCGACGGCACGTACCGTAATAAAAATCACCGCCCATTATAAAATTGAGGAAACTTATATTGAAAATTGCATCATTGTAACAGTCACAAAGCGGAATGTGAAGGAAGGTTTCTGCACGGCAATGACCGATATACGTGTGGTAGGAGATGTCAAGCAAAGAGATGTCCATTGTCAACAAATGTCGCACATAATAAATGACTTTTGGCGACCGCACCAAGGCAATGTCTGTGCAGAAAAATCACTTAAAGGTCACTTAATGACATTCGATACTTATCAGTCGAAATATTTCAGCATTGGAAGCCTTAATTCCACTTCTTTGTGTTCTTTCGAAACTTCGTTTTGTTCTTGTTCATATGACAAAAGATAGGACCGCGGAGGGAGATTTTTTCAATGTGTAACAGCGAAATCTCAATCGGATTAAAACAAGATATTCATGCGCCGAATTATGCTTCCGGTTTTTTGTCGAAATGGAAGCGAGGGAGGACGGAAATATATGGACAAATATTTTGCATAGAATTATCTCGAAAACCCAACAATTTCATCCTCCTTGCGAGATAATATCGAAGTCGAAAGTCTTTGATATTATCTCGATGTTCGCTCGTATGTTTTGATTTATGAGCTGATAAAATAATTAAAATTGTGAATATTTCATACATTTCACTATAGAGAATCATTCTAAATTAAATGCGAATACATTTCAGTGATTACCTCATGATAATGTGGATTGCTACGACTGCAAATTCAATCGCCCGATTGTTATCAAATTCATAGTTTTTTATGCATATTTTTGAAAGGGTTGATAGACGCTTAATAATACGTTGCTATGAATAGAGCAAGTCACCGTTCTAAAAAAAACAAGAATCAACTATCACAATCTGTTTACAGCTTCGGCAATGATGGAAAGGGGCAACAATGCCGCCACAGTCGCTATTATGGGAATGACGCGTGATAATACCTAAATGAAAGAAGTGTTGGACTTCGGGTGGCGAAACGTTTGCGGACGCAAATAAATCGCTTTAATCCCAAAAGAAAATGGCGAATCGGGAAATATGCACACGCCGTCAGTTTAGAGAGAATGTGCGTGACTGGCAGGTCAGCCACCCAAACATCCAGCGCCAGGCGGGCGTTTTGAGAGGCCGGCGACATCAAAATCCCTAGGCTAATCCGATTACTCCTAAGCGAGCAAGAATGGATGGCCAATTTTAATGATAAAAATACGGTTAGCACACGTATTCTGACGCCATTATTAGAGTGGTGGGTTGAGGAGAGCATTATTGAGAGAATATGTGCCGGAAACATCATCCCATCCCTACTCTTTGTAAAACAAGAGAAAAGTCCCCGAGTTGAGCGAAAGAGTTCTACAAAATAGACAAAATTAGATCTACGAGGGTCATCCGGAAAGTAGTACCCGTTCGTGAATTAAAGACACAAACGTAAATATTAACAAACATAAAAAATTTTATTTGAAAGAGGATACTTTAAACTACTTCTCAACATAATCTCCAAGCAAATTAAGGCATTTGTCATAACGTGTGACAAGTTTCTGTATTCCTGCTGCATAGTCCTTCGCCGCCAGCTCATTGAGATACGCGAGGGACCCATCTTGCACAAATTTTTGCATAATGCAGATGGTGTTTAACAATTTCATGAACAATTGTTCGAGAAACATTGGGAAAATGCTCACAGATGTCATCAATTGTGACGCGCCGATCGTTCCTCACGAATTCGTCAACTGAGCTCACCAGTTGGTCTGTAATGACAGACGGTCTCCCCGAACGCTCATCGTCGTGTGTGTTCCCCCTCCCCATGTTGAAGTTGCGACACCACCGCCGAACAGACGACTCGTCCATTACATTGTCTCCATACACCTCCTTTAATTGGCGATGAATATCACATGGGCGAACGTTTCTTGCATTGAGGAATTTAATCACTGCCCTCACTTCACAACTGGCGGCGTTCTCAATTTTTTTAAACATTGTAAACAATCACAGAAACAACACAGGCAATGCTAGCGTCACGCAACTTGGCTCAGAGAAGGCAGACAAGCCACTGAAGCTATCTGACCTCGTCCAGCGGCTACTCGCGTCGTCAGCACTTCATGCGGCACGAACGGGTACTACTTTCCGGATGACCCTCGTACCTAATTATTCCCTTAGACTTTCCCTATGGTATTGTTCTCTTCCTTCACTGTTATTGACTTTGAGTATATGTATCTGCGTATATATACATTTTTTCGATGTGCAAATCTGAGCATAATGTATATCTTTGTATCTACAGGTATATGTATTTATGTGCATGCATCTAATTATAAATCTTATGGCTAATATAATATGCATACGACGATGGTTTAAATGGAAGAAGGGACTGTTAGGTCTCTATTAAGCCCTAATTAAGACCTCTATCTAACTTTTCTTCAGCGTCCAATACGCCAATTCATTTGCAGTAATGCTCCATACGATTCGCTGTTTTATTTAGTTTCACGAGCATGACTTATTTACTGTTGTATATATGTACATATTTCTGACTCTTGGTCAGCCCTCGATTCCTTCCAACGTTACTAGCGTTATAAATCCACCGCAGATTCAACGATTTTCTATTAACATCATATTTAGAAACCACTTTAGCCTTATCTTTTTTCCCTCCATTGCCGAGGTCCCGCAGAATACCATGCTTCGTATTTTAAGTTCAAAATAGCCGTTTTCTTGTTCATTGGCGTTATACTGATGGGAAAAACGTTACTTTCACAATGCACTTCCAACAAATGGTGGAGGATTGTCCGAATGACGAAATTGGAAGTCGATATTTCAAAATCAACATTGCCCTTTCAAGGCTGAACCAATGGCGCTAAAAGCGATTTCGCGAGCAATTCCTGACGATGCAAGAACCAGGACAGGAGAAAATACATAGAACAGCCATCTTGAGGTAACTCAATCCGAGAATATGTCAGAAACCGTGGAGGAAACATTTGCACGTTGCAATTCTTTCAATTATGTTCCTTTCGCGGATGAGTTCCATGCGTCGTTATTTATTGTTTCCTCCTGTATCTTACGGTTGCTCTCAGCCTACATTTTTCTCTTTCGCGATCCTTCACCGTCAAAACAACGTTCATTCCATACGGTTAATTAGAGCATTACGGTTAACGTAGAGCATACGAAATATGCATTCCAACATACTCTTCTACTTATGGCTAGCGGTTAGCCCCACTGTCAATCAGAGATCAATATCCTGGGGAATTGCATTTTACATGGCAAACTTGCTGCGTCTGCGACCAAGAAGGGGCATTCGGGAAAGGTTTTGGAAAACCAACGAGAAATGTGCAACTCACGCTCCCAATCGACTGACGCAGCACCTCCGAAGACTCGAAGACAGAGGCGATTGAATTTGGAATTGGACAAAGGCAATGGGATCCCACACGGCTTACCTGCAATGCAAGAGGAAAAAATTAAGATAAGTTCAGAGAAAGAAAGGGTAACTCGAACGAAGGTGTAACATTCACACTTAACGTATCCCATATTAACTCCAAACATTAGCATTTTACACGGCCGAACACGAGAGTTCACGTTTTCACAATCTGTATCATCTGGTTTCCATGACTCTTCTCTATAGAGGCCGACTGCTTCCATCGACATAGCAATCAGAATCGTTATACCATTCAACAGAATCACTGCGCCAAAGAGGCAGTCCAGTTGCTAGCTATTGAAGCAATGTATATTCCAAACAAGGGCTCGGGTTCGAATTTCGGTGATCACCGAAATTGCACAACATTTCGAGTACCAGACTTCCCTGGGAAGCCAAGCGTTGCCTCGAGGGCAGAGGGAATTACTATATGCTGCCATTATTATCCCGCTGAATATTTGGAGGAGGAGCGATTCCTTCCCGAACGCCTACACCAAGGGGAACACCTACTACAACGCGAACACCGATATACCAAGCGTAGACTCAATTGAATACCTAGGCGTTACTTTCACTCACGACCCCTCCTGGGTGAAGCATCTACTAGGGGGAATATGTGGACAAGCTAACAAATTATTAGGATTCATTAGAAGGGTACGGGGTAAATGTGATGAAACGTTATGTGCGTTAGACCTCATTTAGAATATGCTTCTAGTATATTATAGGATTCCCCCGAAGTTGGATTGATTGCGGAATATGATCGCTTGCAGCGTTAAGGAGCCATAATTGTAAATCGTTGTTACGATAAACATACAAGCGTATCCAGAATACATATTAGAGCAGCTAGGCTGGGAATCACTCAATGGAGCGAAGGTTAAATTACAGATTGAAGCCCTTGAATATGAATTGGAAGGACGTCTCTTTTAGCAGTGATGCTGAAAATGTATTACGAGGTGTAGAACAGATAGCTTTAAAAAGTAATTGTTCCCACAAACGATAAGGGATCAGAATAACATTATTCGACCGCGGTAGGGTCATGTTCGGGTCAAAATTAGTCTGATTGGCATCCACCCCCTGCAACACACCCTAGCAGTGGCTGGCATTCTTTGATACGCACGGAATTCTTTCAAAAATACATTTATAACTCAATGCCGATGGCGAATATCTACTCGGTTTCGCAATTCATGTTAGAGAGAACGGAGCATTGGAAAGGCCTCGAGTTCTCAACTATCCAATCCGCCGATTGGTGAATACTAATGACCGGCAAGGGCGACGGCCGGCCAGAGAGTCGGAGAGCACCGGAGTGGATGCGCTCGTCCCTTAACTACTTATAAGGGCTCTCCCTCCCGCCGTAGGGCGCGTCTCCCATGGCTCCCGCCCCAAAACCCCTCGCATTTGACGATTTCCCTCGAGTGTGGTGGAGGTGCGGTAAGGTCAAGTGGTGCTATGAAAAGACCGATCATCTTAGCAGAATATTATGGGGTACCCGAGCAAAAATCATAAATGCATTCCAACAGTAAGAAAGAGCAAAAGCGATAATAAAAGACATTAGAACGAATTCCTCATAAAATTAACATTTCACGGATGAATGAGGTACGCATGCGTGAGGCCACTTAGTTCTGAAACATCGCCAGAGAAGAAATTGACGTGGAGTGAATAGCGCATTTTCACTCAAGTGAGAATCAATGCTCAAGAGTAGTTCAAATGAGCAATGAATGCACTGGCGCCATTGAATAAGCAATGTTTTAAATGGTTCAAGCAAAGTTTACTTCTTAGCCACGTAAAACGTCACTTTTAAAACTCAAACTCTTCCTCTGACTCGGGATTAAGCGAGTAGGTCTAAGGGTTCCGCCACTTACGCTGTATCGCATGAGAAGCCCCTACAGCATCCCCCGGATCGCCCGGTCCATAAGTTTTAGAGAAAGCCAAGGGCCAAGCGTTCATTCGCGTCGCAGTGCCCTACTCACCTCAGATTTCTGAATATTACTACTAGTAGATCTGCACGCGAATATCTAGAGTTTCGCAGTACAACATGGGGTCCAAAGTCTAGAAAAATCGTCCTAAAACTAAGCAGACAGGCACTGAGGATACATAAGGCACTGGGATGCATCAAATGAATTTAGCAGGGAGACGCTCGGAGAAAGAAGTTAGCGGGTTATTTCTTGTTAGATATAATTAATCGTTTCGGGCTTAACTTTGTGTTTAATGTTCCATGATGAATAAAGTCAAAATCGAACTGTGTACCATCATCAGGTAATGCCGCACCGTAGTGAAACCTGGGTCGCACTGAAGTTTATTTTTCACGTGTATTCACAAATTTTTATTTGGCCATTATTCATTACTGTTAGAAAGTCCCCATATTCAATACGTCCAATCAATTAGAGACGACCCAACGATTTTATTGGTGAGATAGAGAGAAAAAAGAAAGTATCATTCTTTAGAGACTGGTGTGGTTGGCCAGGATTTTACAAATGACCTCGGTCGTCGGGGTACCTCAAAATAAATCACCACTACGACTACTGGAATGGAAAACTTTGCAAGAAAACCTCCTTTTCTTTTTTGGAGTTTTGGAGACACTCCAGACACCAAAATCGCACTCAAGACGTGCCCGATGACGCTCTGATACAACAACCCGTACGTAAGTCTTTCGTCAAAAAAATGCAAATTACTATTTGAACACATTATTTTCATAACCCAGATCACGATGACGTTTTATGAGAAATGGAAACAAATACAAATTCTCACTTCTTCAGGCATGAATAAATTAGGGCAACACTCTAAGCAGAAAACTTCAATAAAATCCAAGCTTCTAAGAGATACATCGGACGTAACTCAAGTCATTATCACATAACTCGGAGAAGTTTCAATCAAAAACCCATCCGTCAAGTTAGCTCTTCGATTGAAACCACGATCTATGCCTTATGCCCTGACGTCTTATTCCATCGCATGGCCCCTGGCAACAGGCACTACACAAAAATCATTCTTTTAGTCACTTCCCTATTCTTCCATCTTTGCTTGCATTCCTCTCGGCCCCTTTCATTTTTTAGATCCTCTCTCACGCACAAACGCAGCAAAAGTCCCCCATTCCACGCTTATTTCCTTTCTCTGGCGTGCGCAAAGACAATCAAAGCACAAATCTATTATGCACAGTGAATTTGTCAATAACCTTTTCTTTAAGCCTTCACTCAAAGTCCCATTCATTGTTCTCCTCCTCCATGCAAAACACCTCCTCCAAAGGAGCGCGTTTCTCCTCGTGATGCACTTCACGCCTCCTCTATTTTTAAATAAGGCCCCAGATAAACGCTTAAAAACTCTTCTAAAAGTTCTATTTTACGCCCTGCACGTTCAACATTTCAATATCTTTGCTACATCTTGGAAAATTAATTTCCTCAATTGTCCGACGATTCACTCTAATCCCAAACACACCAAACTGGCTTTGTGATCAGAAATTACGAAGCTTACATGACCAACTGGCTACTAAGGTCAATCGTCCACCGGAGCAAGAAGACGACGGATAGACACTAACATTCTTCGTAAATCACCAAAGTGCAAAGAATGAGTATATTACATCCTGAGAAGTGGATGCAACAGATAAACCTGAGATTCGTGAACCCCGAATTGTTGGCGACGAAAACAGGATAGCATTTAGACCCCAACCGATTCCAAACACTTAAAAAAGAGACGATGAATTGCTCATTGCGCTATAAGCGAAATGAATCAAACAGAACACGCCTCCAGATGGCAGTGGCCCGGCTCCGTCTGGCATGCAGTGACTGCATCATGCAGATGCAAGAGGACAAAAGAAGGAAGGTTGAATCGGATGACGGATGGTTATTGAATGCATGTACATCCACAGGGGCCGGCCTTCTTCAGTTGGCTCAGTTCCAGCAACAGCCATTTGAAACACTCGGCGACGGCGCAACAATGTATATCTATATCTTATTAAACACGCAACGGAGTTGTTTCATACGGGCAACCAAGCGTCAAGGGTCCGAATGGAACGTGGGCCGCACTGGCATGCTACATACACACACACATATATATATATATATATATATATATATATATATATATATACGCACACGTACATACACAAATATATACATTCCTTCCTTCTCTCCCATGAAAATGGAGGTTTGACCACCGAATATTCGGAAACGTGTGAGCATGAGTTTATTTTCTTCTTTGCATGTTTCTGTGTTTTTATTCCCTAGTGATATCTTAATAAACGATTTTATCTACATATATACATTGAATACATAGACGTGTGTGTGTGTGTGTGTGTGTGTGTGTGTGTGTGTGTGTGTGTGTGTGTGTGTGTGTGCGTGCGTGCGTGCGCGTGTGCGTGCGTGTGCGTGCGTGCGTGTGCGTGTGCGTGCGTGTGCGTGTGCGTGCGTGTGCGTGCGTGTGCGTGTGCGCGTGTGTGCGTGCGTGTGCGTGTGCGTGTGCGTGCGCGTGCGCGTGCGTGTGTGTGCGTGTGTGTGCGTGTGTGTGTGCGTGCGTGTGCGTGCGTGTGCGTGCGTGTGCGTGCGTGTGCGTGTGCGTGCGTGTGCGTGCGTGTGCGTGCGTGTGCGTGCGTGTGCGTGCGTGTGCGCGTGCGTGCGTGTGCGTGTGCGTGCGTGTGCGTGCGTGTGCGTGCGCGTGCGCGTGCGTGTGCGTGTGCGTGTGCGCGTGCGCGTGCGCGTGCGCGTGCGCGTGCGTGTGCGTGTGCGTGTGCGTGTGTGTGTGTGTGTGTGTGGATTAGTATTTTCCCACTATCAAGAAATCTCATAATGTTAATGACAAGAATGTGTTCCAATATTTTACAAGAGATCGATGTTAAAGAAATGGGTCGGTAATTGGTTGGTCTATCCCTTTATAGATGGGATCGATTTTAGAAAAACAATATGTAAAAACGGGACAATCTTGGTCAGTGTAAGATCACTCATGTGTTCCCTCTATTGGTTGTCAGTTTTTTTGTCTTGTATTCTGGTAATTTTATTTTTTAAATATTCTCGTAGTCCGTAAAAATTTGCCTTGTTGTATAGGTATATTTTACGCTTTTCTTTGTTTATTTTGACGAACTTGGTTTTTAATTCTACAAGAATAGCCTTATGGTCACTGATTCCGTCTATTATTTCAATTTCAGTAATAATTTCTGGCATAGAAGTCGCAAAGATATCTAGTATGCTTTGGCCCTGTGTGTTTAATCTAATTGCGTGTATGTAATTTTATTTGTAAGATTCCAATTTATGCAAGAAATTTAATCTGTAAATTTAACCTTAACTTCTTGAGTGATTCCCAGCCTAGCTCCTTTAATATTTTGAATGCGCTACTAAGCTTTTCATAAAAACGTTCTACAAGTCTAGCTCCTCTAAGCTGCACGCGATCCAATTCGGTATATAGCCCAACTTCATGAGGATATCATAATATACTAGCAGCATACTCTAAATGAGACCTAATCGGCGAAAGATAACATTCGCTCTGCCAAAAAATGTGAAAATTCGTTTATCCTCACAACCTGTATGATATGCCCGTCATAAAATTAAAATTTAATTGCCTCTCGTAAAGCTTTTTCGGCGATTAGTGCGAGGAAACATTATTTTTTGAGTGCTTTGCTGCGGTCACCAGCCTTGAGTGTCATTTGCTCCGCTCGCTATCTCGCGGGAGGAGACAGGTGGAAAACCAGCAGGGGCAGTTCCCTGCGTCGGATTCGAGACGACCTCAACTAGATAGTGAACTGGGACGGCGATAGTGAACCTAAATTTTAACTTAAGTTCGCGCCAATCGGAGTCACTAAGTTTTCAAAGAGTAAATTCGAGTGAAACAAGGGACGACTCAAGTTTGGTGCCACGGTTCGATAGACCTTGAAATATCATGAAGTTTGGTCTCATAACATGGAATCCTGAAAAGATAAGCTAGGTATCCTAATATATAAATATCCAATGCCTAACCGAGGGAAATGGCACAGCGCCCATGCCATAAGTGACTTCGTCACTTACGGATGAAGCAGTGAAGTAGGTGTGTGCTACGACAGATGTCTCTATGCTAGCGATGTAGACTATACTTCGTGCCGTTGGAACGGATGGGGGAAATACTTCCACTGTAATTTGCTTTGATTTTTCTTATAATAAGTCGTATAATTCTGAGCAAATTAAAGCAGTGAGCATTCCAAATAAAACACTGGAACACACGCATTTGCATATGAAACTAAAAAGCTTGATGGAATTGAGTGAATCTGATAGGGCAGATGCATTGACAATCAAATTCTAATCTTCCAAAAGGGCCGCGTGCATTTTCGTGCATGACTTGGGTACTATAGTGGACGAGTCTTTGGTTCGACGGGTTACGGGCAAATGTGTTGGAAATAGGGAGCACTTGCACCAAGCGTGGTTAAATTTGGAATATGCTGCGTTTGGAAGTGTATCCGTTGGAGAAGAGGTGAACTGATAAGGTTCACTGTTTTGGTCGCCATGGGTGGATGTATTGCATTGGACCCACTTAGGCGCGAGGGAAGGGGAGGAGAGGAGAGCGGTGTAGCGATGAGGGAGGGAGGGGCGGCGACGGCGAGGAAGCGGACAGAGAGGGACGGGCCCTCAAGCGACGAGGAACATCAGGAGTTCATATCACGAGGAACGGAAGAGCAATTGTGAAGCAAAATACGCGGGCGTATCCCTTTTAAGTGCATAGTTATTAATAGGAAATAACCAAGGTATCTGAATCAACTTAATTCTGCATTTAAATCAATCATTATGCACATACAGGGTTTGTCCGGAAAATAAGTGTACTGACTCCTGGGCTGGGCGCGCCGCTCCAGGCGCGCCCAGCACCGCTCTGACGGGCTGCGATTGGAGGGGGGTATGTTGGCAAGCGACGCTGAAAAAGGCAGTCGGCTCTGAGCTGTGGTGTACTGAGGAGCTCTGTTAACGCGAACCTCCACGCTTCGACCCACGTCACGGAACGCGATGCCGAAGTTTTTGGAGCAGCGTTATTCCATCAAATTTGCGGTAAAGCTTGGGAAATCGTCTACCGAAACTGTCGGTATGATTAACCAGGCTTACGGGGAGTCAGCCATGTCCAGAAACATGATCTTTCGGTGGCACAAGATGTTCGTGGAGGGCAGAGAAGAGGTCGACGACGAGTCTTCGAGAGGTTCCCGATGATGCCTTCGCGGGAGCGTTCCAGGAATGGGAACGCCGCTGGAACAAGTGTATCGACTCACAAGGGTCCTATTTTGAGGAATATTAGCTTAAGATATGTAAAAGTGTAATACATTTTTTTCCTGTGCTCAGTACACTTATTTTCCGGACGAACCCTGTATTTTTTTTTAAATTACAGCTATTAGCACCCATTTACATTGTTTCGGGAAGCCGTAGATTGAAGTAGCTCGCAGTGTGCAGAAGATAGAGGCTCACAGTGTGAAATTCCTTCATTTGAAAGATAGCAGTGCCAGGCAAATGCACTTGGATGAAATGATGGCTGTTTGTGGAAATGACAGACCGTCATGATTCAGCACGGTTGTAAGGCGGGAAAGGAATTTTCAAACCGGCAGCCACAAGCCCCCGATGACACAGACGATCCAAGAAGTGGAAGACCATCACTCACTGACACGATGCAGCCACAGAGGAGAGTGGAGGTTCTCTTGTTCCTATTGGACCAGAAAGCAGCCACCCAAATAATCCTCTCCAAGAAGAGAGTGATCGAAGTTACGGCGGTGTCCGGAAAATTATTCATGAAAAACTGCACATTTCAAAGGTGTCAGCTTCCTGGGTTCCACGACTACTGACTCTTTTTCAGAAGCAAGCATGCCACAACCTGCAATCTTGACCACGGCACGACTGGCAATCAAAGCGATGGCACTTTGAAATGTTGCCACATCCGCCCTATTCGCCCGATCTCACCTCAAGCAAATTTTCTTATTCCCAAAACTCAAAAAAACATTGCGGGGTCGGAGATTTTTTCACGACACAAAAGACCTAATTCAAGAGGTGGAACAAGGTTTGATTTGATTGAGCGCAATCTGCTGACTTCTGCAACGATGACGTTCAAAACGTCAAGTAACACTGGTAGAAACGTAGAACTCTAAATGGTGTCTTTGCAGACAAGTCTTAAAAACAGCAAATAAAATTAATTTGCTATCCCGATTTTTTGGTAATAATCAAATGTTTACGATATCCCCTCGTATGAGTGGGATAAAGCAAGAATTGCGCAAGGAAATATGGATGAATCAGAATGTTGAAGCGTGAGCTCGCAGTCTTAATATGGGGCCCTCCTGACCCATCCCCAAATCGAACGCGCATGCCTGATTAAGTGCAGCGAATTTTCATGACATTAGTAAAGCATTTTCGCGGGAAAAGAAACTGTGAGGGTATTACTGGAGAAATCGGGATGGATTATCAGTCTCTTGAGTTAGAGAAGATATTGGGAAGGGCTCAGAAGGAGAGGGAAAGAGACTCTTAGAGTTTGCTTTGGATACCAGAGGAACCGTGTGAGGCCCGCCTTCATCTGCGCCCATCCGAATGGCATAATAGGCCAAGAAGACCGCTGCCCTTAAAGATTTCCAGGCTTTTTTCTCTCACAAATTTACTGAACAGTTAAGCAAAAATTGCAAATTCAGATCCCAGATGCCACCGTGGTCAATTATTTGCAAGAATTTCACACATTTCACGCAATTTAGTAATGACACATTGGAATTCCCTGCTATCCCCTGCCATGCAACGTGCGTCCCAAAAGTAATGGAATTGAATTTTCCATGCCACTCCTATAGATCGGAGTGGGATCAAACCCCTTGGAGTAGGTGGGGGGACGCTAAGCTTTGCCGCAAAACCAATTTCATTGCACTTCAAGCTGTGCAAGTGTCAGGACGTCCGTAAATGTAAACCTCTGCGCGCCGACTGTGTCACAGATAACCAATCGAGCGGAAATTTCAAATGAACTTTTGCAACGTATTGAAAATGAACGTGATTATTTGGAAAAAATCATCACTGGAATTAAAACCTGGGTTTTTGAATACGACCCAGAAACAAAACGCCAAAGCTCTGAGTGGCACACCGACCAGTCCCCCAAGCCCAAAAAGGCAAGAATGAGTAAATGAAAAGTGAAAACAATGCTCATTGTCTTTTTCGACGCTAAAGGAGAGGCCATAAGGAGTTTTTTCCTCAAGGACAGACAGTTAACGCTGCCTACTACTTGTATGTGCTGGAAAGTCACCGAAAAAGGGTCATCAGGACGAGAAAAGACATCTCCGCCATCTGGCAACTCCATCACGACAACGCGCAACGATTCCGCGAGTTCCTGGCCAAACACCCGGTGCCAACGCTCCCCCACCCCCCCTATAGTCTTGAAATCGTCTTGGCAGACTTCTTTTTGTTCCCTCGGATTAAGGCAGCCCTGAAAGGAACCCGTTTGTCGTCCATAGAAAAGATCCAATCAGCCGTGACGAAGACCTCGCGAGAGGTCCCCGAAGACTCCTTCCAGGGCGGGTGCCGGTCATTGCGGAGTCGCTGGAAAAATGTGCAGAGACCCAAGGACAGGACTTGGAAGAATTTTAAGTGTTTGTGCAAATGTGTTCAATAAATTACTTTAAAAACGTATAGCATTACTTTTGGAACGCACCCCGTAATTTCCTCTCGTTAGGTGAGATCTGTAGGTTGATGAAAGAGAATAGAGTAAATGAGAATTTAAGATGAAAGAAAGGGTAACGGGTGAAAATGGATCCTTTGGAGTGAGAGGGAAGTGGAAGAGGGAACGAGAAGGGGGAGAGACGAATATTTTGGACCAGAGAGCATTGTATCGCCTCTGGCAACACGGAGAGGTACCCCTGCCTTCCCCCCCCTCATTCCCGTCTCGTCACACACCCGTCCTCGCAGCAACGAGCTGCTAAGCGTCGACCCCTGTCCCGTGCGTGCCTGTTGCTCCACCATGGCAACGGGTGCGTGCGTCAGAGAGAGAGTCTGCCGGCCGAGAGATGGTAGGAGGGGTGAGGGGAGGGGGAAAGGGACAAAGACCGGATCGGAGCACGCGCTCGAAGAACGAGATCAGTCATATTGCGCTTTCAGAACTCGAATCTACATAGGAGAGTAGGAAAGTGAATTTTTTTTCATATTTTAAAACTAAGTAGTTAATTGCTCCAAATTACAATCGTGCCGCCTGGAGTGACCAAACGTTAACAACAATGACGCAGCCAACTGAGTCATCATTCAACGCGGCAAACTGAACTCGTGACGAAAGAGCTGTTTCATATGCATGTGATTAGACACAGTTGTGAGTGAGAACGAGGCAACGTTTGATTTTGCCAACTCATTCATCTCACGTTGGTACTCAAATTACTGGCGTGCTGATAACGCTATTACGACTGATATTTTAGATACACATTGCCCACTCTGAGTATGTAAAAACGACAAGTTACTTTTGGTGCAATTCAAGGAGGCAATCCGCGGCGTTGACCGGCAATAGTCGTGCATTTGCGAAAACGTATTGTCGTCTCCGTCCATGTTGTCCGCAGTCTCCGTATTGAAGTTGGGGCTAAGTTAAGTTCTTATGTTTCATTCTGACATCTAACCTGAACCGGTCTTGAACAAAAGAAACGTGAGCACTTATGTGGCGACGGATCCGTTCACACCTTGTCAACTAAGGGCAAAATATGGACCATATTCATCTCTTAAATCGAAGCTGCTAAGTTACCTCACCACGGGCGAGAAGGATTCCTTAATTTCATCGACCACGCGCCATCTTAACTCGGACTCTTAACGCCACGAGCGACAAAATATCACAATGCACACGTAAATAAATTGAGCAGTGAAAAATAAGTCCCCAAGTTCATTTTAAATATCGAGAATGGAATACTATGTCATAAAGGGTGGAAAGCAAAAACGTGAAACAATAGACGCAGGGTTCGTATTGATCGACTAAAGAGGACTCTTTGGATGAACTTGGTAAATGCGTTGCCATTGGCTAGAAAATGAGATTACGTCAAGTGTGGGCTGACTTCATAAGTTATTAGATCCGATGTGAATATACCTTCAAGCTGCTGGCGCTGGAGAACGGGGGTGTGTGGCGCAGGGGGTGGGTACCCTGGCCGCAGTGCAGTCAGCCTTTGCTTTCTCGTAATTGGGTCGGACTGAGGTAACGGACATCGTGGAGTTCGGGTGTCGGAGGGGGGGGAGGGGTTGGAGCCCGGATCGGGGGGTGATCGGAAGGGGTTTCGAGGCGAGGGTGGACGGGGGCGGGCGGCAGGGTTGCCTCCGAAAGAGGCAAAGAGGGCGGGAGAGGGGGGGGGATGAGGGTAAAGGGAGGGGGTGTAGGAAGGCGGGTTCGATGCAATGAGGGAGACGCGGGGAAACACGGCGAGCATCAGGGCCAAGGGGCACTCGAAGGATATAGGTGCGCGGGTATCGCATGCACAGGCATCGCGCTTCAATCCGTCGAGTCGCTTTCCCCGGCCTTGGACATGCTTCTCTGATGCATTGCTGGGATTCGTCTCCCGTCACTTCGAGTTCATGCTCCTTATTCACCAGTTCAATTTATTACGGGTGACCAAGTACTTGGAAAACAAAAGGAAGGCTATTTTATTGAGACTCGCAAGTATCCGCGGTATCGGTCACCCGGCCGACACCCAAACAAGGACGCAGTCGCCCGGAAACAGGATCGCAGATCTATTTTATAAAGTGGATATGCTCAGAATACCACTGATTCGTCTCTTCGAAGTTGCGGGTCAATTTATAAGACCTCTTAAAATCAGAATACCGTTAAATTGGGCATCCCGAACACATTCATTCGAGCGAGAAAGTCTCAATTATCTCAATTTTAAATTTACTTCCGGAGTGAGGTACATTTTCCCCGTCCCATTTGGGTTATTCCATCCGCATAATTATACCAAAATATTACGAACGATGAAGGGCCGGTTGACATGGAACTTGTTGTTCTCGAAAGAGGGATGGATTCGCGTCAGTTGGCTCCAAATGGGCAGCTTGTCAACGTGGGGTTCGATTGTGTTATAGGTCTAATATGCGAACACTAACCCGCATGTCGAGCCAAGGGTGCAAGGGTCATTAAGGGCGTCTGCCATGATAATAGGAAGAAGATGTGTGTAAATGTGAAGTTAATATTAAAGCAGTAGTGACGCTCTCTGTTCGCGTTGTGGTCGGGAATGAAACTAGAGAGAAAAATAAGTTCTTCAATACATGAGGGAGGACTCCTAATCTTTACAATATACAAATATATACCGACCACCAGACAGATAACTTGGGAGTACGGACTAATCCTTAATCAGCTGCAAAAAATAATACCGACATAACATGTTGAACCTAGCGTCATGACTTCCTTCTTATAGAACCTCTCGTCCAAAAGTGTGTGGCAGGGGGTTATTACACACCAGACTACTTTTGAGACAAACTTATTCCCCACCAAGCTTGGTCGACGACATTACTCTGATCCCTTATGGCTCGTGAGAAAATCGCATCTTAAATGCATCTCTTCTACACTTGGCCTCTCTCATTTTATTTAAATGATCTCACCAATCGTAGTGCCATTGGAGTCTCCTCTCAGTAAAGTTAACAACGCTTGAATCAACGCTCTAACAAACAGGTGCCAAATGCAGTAATTCAATGTGGGATTCAAACGATGAGAGGGGAGAGTCACTCCTGGCCTGCAGGGAGGCTGCAGCCCAACGTATTGCCCCACAAATGCAATTCGGCATAAACATATATATATATATATATATATATATATATATATATATATATATATATATATATATATATATATATATATATATTTATTATTATTAGGTAATCTACCGGTTAAGGTAGGTTTTTGGATGGACAAAATTACTAATTAAATAATTTGTGACCCCTAGCAAGACAAAACATCCTACTCTATATCAGGTCCCTCTTCAGCTATGAGTACTTTCTTCCTCCCTTCATCCCGTCCATCCTATCCTCCCTATCCTGTTCCTTCCCTTTCCTCGTTTGCTTAACATTCTCCCCTCCATTACAGTCTTCAACATCCCGCTGCCGGTCAATACCCCCTTCATCCACTTTTCCTGCCTCCACAGGATTTCTCCCAACAAACCCCTCTCTTCGCCCACCATACCAAGTACTTCCTCATTTGTTTTCCTCCCTGTCCATTTCATCTTCTTTATTCTTCTCCACACCCACATTTCAAAAGCCACCAGTCTACGTCTATCCTCCTGCTTCAATGACCACGTTTCAGCGCCGGAGTTAGCTACGCTCCATATCAAAGTTTTTACGAGTATTTTCCTAATATCCTTACTCAACGTCCCTGTCATCAACTCCCTCCTCCTTGTGAAAACCTCTTCGCCTAGCGATAATCTTCTCCTTACGTCCTTACTACTTTGACCGTGTTGGTCCAAAACACTACCGAGACACGTAAACTGTTCTACCTGCTCTAGTTTTTGCCCTCCTATTTTAATGTTAAGCTTAGCCTTTTTCTTTATAGAAAATCGCATAACCTTTGTTTTATTAATATTGATTCTCATCCCATACCTGTCGGACTGAATTTCCAATTGACTAAGCAATGCTTGCAATCCCTTGGCTGACTGACGAACTAAAGCTTGGTCATCAGCGAACCTAACTGATTTTACGAATTCCCCGCCCACTTTCATTCCTACCTCCAATTCTTCCCATGCCTCTTTGATCATTTCCTCTATATTCAGGTTGAACAGCAACGGAGATAATGGGCAACCCAGCCTTACATATATATATATATATATATATATATATATATATATATATGGGTCGCGGTGGTCCAGTGGGTAGAGCGTTGCACTGCTGACCAGAGGGTCTCGGGTTCGATTCCCGGACAAGGCACTCTGGGCATCTGCAGCTCCACCCAAGCTTAAGTGATTTTTCGGGTACCAGGTATTCCTGGGAAACCATAACCGGCACAGGGAAAGGAACTAGCCCCCCTTCCCTGATGTGTGAATATCCACACGCCGGTTTGGGCTTAGTACTGGGTGATCTCTACCATCCCCTACTAAACCGAACTTCGGGTTGATTAATGTGTTTGTTTACATATATATATATATATATATATATATATATATATATATATATATATATATATATATATATATATATATATATATATACACAGAGTATTTTACTTGGGTTCCGTTTCTCAAACTTAAAAGGCAATCTTATTGAAAAATACGTGAATTTCAATGTTTTACATAATAACAAACTTTTCAGGGAATTGGTTAATCATATTTAAACTCTGAAAAAGAAGTTATCGGTCGAAACTTTCATGTTAAATCCTCCAATTATTTTCATTCATGTCTCTCTGCATCTCATTTTCTACATAAAAAGGGCACGAAAAGTCATCCTTTAACATCCAGTGTTGTACTCCATTCATTAGTAAACCAGCCGAACAAATAGACCATTTTTGCGGTACGTGTCCATTAATATGAGGTTATTGGATATGAATTATTTCTGCTATTAATTTCATTAGTCACCTGACCGCTTTCGAGTTAAGTACGCTAGAGTGTATCGAGAGATGACGAGTATTTCAACTTGTAGAAGATGCTCATTCGAACTTCTCCCAAGATCTGTTCATGGAGGCTAATATACTTTATTCAATTTCCTCTTACAGCACTCGTGCCAATTCCGCCTCCATATATTCCTCCTATGTGCATGAAACAAACACTCGCGGTGGTTTTTTTTGCAACTTAGCTACGTTTGGAAAGTAATAATCTACCAACGCTGAATCCAATCCAAGTAAAAATAGCGCAATGTTGTAATGGTGCACATATATGGAGGTAAATATGTATCCAACAACGATTGCACCTAAGTGCTCACTCTATTAGTTCCCCTCCTCCCCAAACTTGTAACCGAGTCCCAACGATTATATTTATGAGTGGATATTTTCGTCTGGACAGATCCGCGTCCTTAGCACCGAAATAAAATGACTGGCTGCCCTGACATGACTCCGTTGGAAGGTCGAGGGCTCTATCTCCAAATCGCAGAGCGGGACTGTGGGCAACCAAATACATTATCAGAGAAATTAATCGAATCCCTTCCAACATATTTCATTTTTTATTTTCGATCGCAGTAGAATCGGTGGTGCGACGCACTAAACTCAACAGCACACGGATTTCAAATCGACCTGACCACACAGTCATGGGGAAATTTATTTCTCATAGATTTGGGCGTCGAAGTATTTTTAATCACTCACCATCAATCCCCGTAAACTCAAGCTGTAAGCAGATGCCAACCCTTGACGTCACGTTTTGGTCGTAACAACTCCACGGCTTGCGAATTCGTAAGAGCGGGCGAACGGTTAACATATTCAAACTCCGGCGAGTGGTAAAAACTCTCGGAGTGACCGATATGTTTTATGGACCCAGATCAGATTAGGGTCTCATCAATTAATTTGCCACCTCCGCTGCATCCAGGCGACGAGGTCGTGTCCCGGAGCCCGCCTGCTCGTGGAATGACCCCTCTGCGAGGTCACCGAGGATGCATGGAGACACTAGTATTAGGGAACTGAACTTGGTCTTTCCTTTCTGGCCGAATGTAGTTATGAAAAAGAATATAAAGCTCCCGCGTAGCGAGGGGCATTGAGAGGGGACCTCGGCCTGCATCCGGGCCCAAGGACCAGCACTCATTAAATGATGATGAGAAGAATCCTTTCGTTTATTTTTTTATTTTCATCTGAATCGACGTTTTCCGCGACGGACTTCGGATGAGAGTGGAATCTGCTTTTGAAGACGAAAACTCGTGAGTTTCCTGAACTAAAAAAAAGTTCCGTCCGGGTCACTCGAATGACTTGGACGAAAGTTTCGGATGAGGTTTAGGATGGAATGTGGCGGCGGGTCTTTTGGTAGAATGCCATCGTGTACACGGCCTGCAATGTCGGCTGATTCGTACAGGGAACAGTAATTTCCTAAATTAATTTAAAGTCAGCAGAAAGTTTCAGTGACGCAAACTTAATGAAAACCCAACATACATGCCAATATTTACTATCATAATACTGGATAACATATATTCCTAATTCTTCGTACATAGTAGGCGAAGTTTGTAACTTAATTTCTTTACTTAAATGTGAAAATAAGGTCATAAGTATTTTAGAAGTTATTTAGGCACCTCTGAACTGAGCCTCTGGAAAAATATTATGAAGTAAGATCGCATAGATAGTAGTTCAAATGCTTCATATATATAAATATGTAATAAACGTTTTTTAAAGTCTCACGGACATGAATAATAATTCATAAAAGTTAGCACTAGTGGATACCGACGAAAACACAGGAACACAAGCAAGAAAAGAAACTCATTAGGTTTCGTATTTTCGGTGGCCCAAACCACCTTTCTCAAGGAAGAGATGGACAGAACTGAGGGAAATGCGAGGGCAGGAACGATGGATGGAAAGGGAAGGTAGGAAGAGGTTTGTGACGGGTGGGGAGAGGTTTGTGTTTCCCAACTCTTCCCCTTCGCAACTTGCGAGATATGTTCAAATCGACAAAACCACCCGCGAGCACCCACGTCTATTCTACGCCCCTGTCCGCAACATGCAACCGCCCACGCTGCAAAAGCCGCCATCTTCTAAGACCCTCCACCTCCCTTACCGCCAACTCTCATCCCGACTACCACCTGCACCCCAATAAACATCATATATCGCCTCTCCTGTAACTTCTGCCCCTGCCTACTGCGTGGGCGAATGCACGACCGCACTTTCCCTCCGCATGAATAACCACCGGTATTCCACCAAATCTCCAACCTACCTTAATTATCCCATCCCTACTCAAACTACTTCCCACAACGAATCTTTCGATGACTGCTCCTCCGTGTCGGTGATTAAAACCCTTCCCAAATCTGCTAGTATCGTAGGGGGGATAACCCGCAAGGAGGCCCATATCTGGGTGTCCCAGACATTTAAACCGCCCGGGCTGAACCAAGCCCACTGACTGCATCAAATAGCTGCCTAAATATCCCCTCCCCCCTTCTCCGTTTCTTATTGGTCCCTTACCCCTCCTTCCCTCACCTCTCTCCCGCACATATCCTCTCCGTTCTTCCCCCAAGAACGGCATTCTGTTAACGACGGTCGTGCCGTCGAAACGTCAAAAGTACATATGTGAGTGTTCTTTCCTAGTGTTTCTATGGGTTAAAAATTTACATCTGTGTTTATCTATGAATATATATATACTCATTTAGATAAAAACAGATAAAAGGAAAAGGGATAGGAACACAGATAAAGGACAAGCAAAAGAGGTGGGGAAGACGGAATCAGGCAGATCACGAATGCAAAAATATTTCCTAGAACGGGACTTGAACTCCGGGTCTTTCAACTTGCCGGGCGGAGGCTCTTAACCACTTGAGCCATCCAGGAAACGTAATTTACACAGATCTGCAACGCTTCATGCAACCAAGTACCCCGATTCTTTGGCCAAGAGATGGCGTTAGGGAGCTGTTTCACCCACCAAAGGAGAAATAGACAACACACACAAGAAGAAAGGATAGTAGTTTAGCAATCATACAACACCATAAGAACGTGCGTTTCGTGGCACGAATGGCCAGAAGAAGAGACGAGTCACATTGGACTATTACACATTCAAACACGAGATTCCGCCAAACGGCGAACTAATACTCATTTATATAGAAACAGATATAAGAAATAGGGATGGAAACACACATAAAGGACAAACACAAAAGAGGAGAGGAAGGCGGATACAGGCAAATCACGACTGTAAAAATCCCTTCAACTTATAGATGATTCTATCTAAATGAGTATTTGTTCTCAGCTTGGCGGGATTTCGTGTTTTAATGTGTAAATATATATATATATACAAAAATATATATATATATATTTTTTAAGGTAATCTACCGATTAAGGTAGGTTTTTGGATGGACACAACTACCAAACAAACATTTTATTACTCCTAACAAAGCACAAAATCCATCATCCTACTCTATATCAGGTCCCTCTTCATCTCTGAGTACTTTCTTCCTCCCTTCATCCCATCCAACATCCCTATCCTGTTCCTTCGGTTCGGTTCGGTTTAAAGTGTCTTCGGTTAAACGTCTGGTGTGTAGTCAACTTTCACCACGCACCTTATTGTTGCCATGAAAGGCACCATGTATGGTATAATAGGGCAGGATTTGCTCAATCCAATTTTTTATAGAATAAATTTCAACTTAAATGTCATCACCCAATGAGAATTCCAACATTGGTGTGTCTTCATAATCTTGGAAATAATCACACAAGATTGAATTTATTTGCGAAAAAATGATTTACAATTAAAATTTAGACTCAACTTTCTCGGAATAAAATGAAAGATTAGCAGCAAACATTTGCGGTCCGGAGAGTGATTCCGGGGGTGCGCCTGAGTGCGAGATTTGACGGCGTATTGATCGATTCATGTCCATCGGATGGCGATGTCTAAATTTGAAAAAAAACGAATATCTATATGTAGAAATCCCTATTTATTTTCTGATTTCAATTTTACTTCGAGCGACCGTGCCCTTTGTTTTTCCGAGGCGAAATCCATGTACGGGTCGCCCCGCTCACACTGATGAACTTGACCTCTGAAAATTGAAAAAATCATATTTTCTTTAGCATAGGGATGAGATAAGTTTTAGGCAAATCCAAAGATTGGAAGGAAGATTGGGCGGAGGAAATAAGTTTTTAGAGACAGCGGAATGTCGAATGCCGTAACAGAAGGGAGAGTTTTAAGTGGGTGGGGCGGAGAAAGGAAGGCAACGGGCTAATTAGGCAGAATTAAGGCTATTAGATCGAAAATATGCAAGTTCGTACAATAAGAATCGGGAAAGTTTTGGAAAAATATATTTATTTCAAATATTGCTACTACAATGTCTTAATTATCTCCTGAGTACTTCTTCTCTTGGGAGCGTCGAAACACTTTTGCCCTCGCGGCTTTTTCGCGACTCGGTGGCTCCCTGGTAGGCGGAGGGCACGCGTGCGAGCTCCTTTGACGGCACTTAAGGGTGTCCTTCGAGGGAGCGGGGATTTCAATTCTATAGGGAATAGGAAACAATAGTCTGCTGGCGCCAAGTCGGGACTGTAAGGAGGTTGGGGAATCGTCACGATGCCTTTGCAGAAGGTCTTCGCAAGCGGACATTCGACTTTGTTTTCTTGGTCGTCCGTCAAGACCTTCGGGACGAGTTTAGCTAGTGCAAAGCTTTCGCATAGCCAAATTTTAAGTGATCATAGTAAGTGCACTGTAACTGTCCTGTCAATGCCAATATACGATCTGCGATCCTGCGCACACTTTACCGACGGTCTGAATTCAGCACTTCACGCACACGTCAGGAAAAATACTTCCCGATACTTTTCATACAAACCTTGTATGGAGATGAGCGCTACCAATATTTTTGGTGCCAGTAATTGGTCGCATTCGCAGTCTGAAGGGAGAGAACAGTGTCACATCATTCCCTCGGGGGAGTCCGGTAGTGAGCGTGCAGGCGATTCCTATGAAATGCATGCCCGAGCTCCTTCGAAGTGATCATTCTCATCTCCAAGACGGAGAATCGCCGTCAGCGCATTTGAGGTCGAATCCAACTTGTGCTAACATTTGTTGTATCGGAAAACAGCGTAGCGTGGAATTTCCAGGAGGATGGCTCATTATTCATACGTTTGACTTATGTGTATAACGTATCATTTGAGATACATTATATCCGAGAATGTGCACAGTGATCATCGGTGAAATCGTTGCGCTAATAATTTTTATCGATTGAATCAAGCCAGGAAATAGCCACGGAATTCGTGTCGGTAAATCTGTTGTTGGAGTTATCAATATCAACAAATATTTTATCGAGGATATAGGATAATAATAGGGTTAGGAGTCACATAACAAATGGACATACCCGAGGTTATTGGCGAAAGTCGAAGATACAAACGAAATACTCTTCCTAAACTGGGAATAACACGAAAATCGAACACGGGTCTTCTCTTTTCTTGACCGGCGCCTTAGATTCATTTTCTTGTGCATCGCATTTCGTTAAAGTTCTTCCACCCAGAATGCTGCTGATGTGTAGGCCTTCATCCAATAGAGACAGTTGAAATATTCCTAAACCTTCAGTCTGTGAAAAAGACAGTTCCCCGATGAGTCGTGTTTCTCCGAGTGCCCTTTGCTCGCCAGGAAATGGGTTCCTCTTAAGAGTGTGCGCGCGCATTGGCGGGTGATTTTTACTTAGCCCAAGATGAAAGTCACATTCAAACTAAGATTATCGCTCATGCATGAAATTGAAAAAGAAATAGTTATAGAAGGGAGGGATTTCATAAAAATAATTAGGTAGAAGGGTTTTCCACTTGGGCGCTTAGCTATTTGCTTACAATAGTTAAGAAGTGACATTTTTAACGTGCGGAAATGGTATATCTTATGAGAAGGAGAAATTATTCAGGGTCATGTGGGTTTCCGTAGCTTAATTGGATGAAGCAGTCGGCAGGATATCGAGGGATCTGGGTTTAAATCCCGATCAAGACGAATGAGTTTTGCCCTTTGAAATCATTGCATTTTACTAAGAAAGAGCTTAAAATTATTCACTGGGATCGCAGGGCCGAATTAATAGGGAAAGAACTATTGTTTTCAGCAAACCAACGGTAAAGGGAGTTTTTTCATTGCCAGCCGAGGGTTGTATTCGAAAGACCTAAGTACTAAGGACTTCTGCAGTTTTAATTTCAGCCTAAAACGTCACAACCGGACAAAAAACAGCGCACTTCAATAATATTATTCGAATGCTCGCACCTGCCATCTCCATTGTATGCAAGATGTCTACTTTTCCTTAATCGTTCCTCCTACATCAAAGCAGCGGTATTTTTTTCTTGCCCATTATTCCTTATCAATATTGCCTCCAACCCCAGAATCATTTGCCTACCCTTCGTCCTACATTCCATTTCCATTTTGAAAACATTTTAAGCGGACGCAAAAATTTATAAATTCATTGCAATCATGAAAGGGTTACACCAAACCCAGACGGAAACATTTTCCCTCTCCTAAAAGCTACTCCTTTTGGACACTCATACTCTGCTCCATATTCAAGTCAGAGACATTCAAACCTAACACATGTCAATCCTCATTAGTCCTTCGTTTAGCAGAACGATGGACGCCATGCTCCCGTTAAGGGCGATTACGGCTCCGCATACATATACAAATACATGCAGATATATATGGGTATATATATATATATATATATATATAATATATATATATATATATAATATATATATATATATATATATATATATATATATATATATATATAATGGGCTGACACAATATAACACAAATAGAATGGAATAGCAACATTTAAAAGGACACTCACACGGTAAATTGTTCGAGCTTTCGGCCCTCTTAGAGGCCTTCTTCAAGTGAGACTGAAAATATGCTGTTGCTGCGGAGAGGGGAAAGAAGTATGGGCGGGGAGGGGAGGTGTGGAGGGAATGCTGGGAGGGAAATTAAATATGGCGGTTAAGGGTGGGAATTTTGAAAGAACGGAAAGCTAATATGTAGGCGGATTCACGAGTTCTCACCTCTATATTGGTGGCTGAATCAGGTAGGGATTCTAGGATGCTGAGAGCAAAACACTGGTCGAATGAAAGGTTGTGGTAATTGGCGTGTAGGATTAAGGGATAGGAAGAGGGTGAGGCAGAATTGCAGGAGTACCGGTGATTATTCATTCGAATAGATAAGGGGGTAATGCATTCGCCTGTGTAAAAGGAAGTGCAATGTTTGCATGATAAAAGATAAATAATATTTTTTGAGAGGCAATTAGCGTGGGAACGAGGTGAGGGGGCAATGAGGGGATGTAGGGAGAGGGGAGTAGGCATAATAAGAGGACAGGTTTTACATCGGGGGCGGTTGCAAGTTGGGGAAATATTGGGAAATTCGTCACGGGGGGGCGCCAAAGGGTTGGTGGATCTCAGAAGGTTTTTGAGATTGGCGGGTCGTCTGTATGCGATAGATGAACATTGGGGTAGTAAGGATGAGGTCGCGTCATTGTCATGTAAAATTGGAAACAGTTCTTTAAGGAGAGTTTTCAGTCTGTGTGATCCGGGGAAATAGGCCTGCCCACTCTGGAACAAATTGAGGAAAATTAAATAATGAAGGTTTCTCCGTGGTGTGATGATTTCAGTTGAATTGAAGGAGCTGAAAGCTCTTCCTACACGTCAGAATTAAAATAGACACATATTTTAGTACAATGAAAGCCACCGCAATGGTGTGCGGCAGGGGGTGAATTCACCCCAGACTAATTTTGACCCGAATACGTATTTTTACCCTTACCACGGTCGGTTAATGCTTTTCTAATCCCTACCGTAGAAAAGAGAACATTTTAAATCTCTCTGTTCCACTGTTGAGATATCACTAATTTTACTGGCATGTTCTCTCCTTCGTAGTACTATGGGGGTTAATAATACATATTTAACATCACTGCTCAAGAGACGTCCTTTCAATTTATGCAAGAGCTTCAATCTGTAATTTAACCTTCGCTCCGCGAGTGATTCCCAGCCTAGCTGCTCTAATATTTGGGACACGCTACTAAGTTTATTATAAAAACGTTTTACAAATATAGCTCCTCTTTGCTGCACGCGATCCGATTCGGAATCCATCCAACTTCTTGACGATCTTATATAATGTGCTAGCAGCATATTATTCTAAATGAGGCAAAGAGATGCAAAAAGAAAGTGAGTGAGAGGGCGGGAAGGAGGGAGGGAGGGAGGGGGGGGGAGTGTGTTTGACTGTGTGCGTGTTTGAGGGTGTGCATCCGAAGGTCCCTTCAATTCGGTTGCCGTCTGACGATGGGATGGGTAAATGTAGGCGGAGGCATCCGTTCTCATTCAGCCCGGTGCCATTGTGGGTGGGTGGGTGTGTGTGTTCGCTTTGGGGGGATTGAGAGGCGGAGAGAGAGTTCCGAGGGGATCCGCGGATGCTTGAAAGGGCGAGGAGAAATCGATTTGCTTCATCGGGATAGCGCTGAACAGAGTGAGGTGGGAGCGGAGGAGTCGCCCGATCGAGGGGTGCGGGATCTTCCGTTGCCCTCGGAGGAGTAACCCACCCCTTTTGCTGGATTCGTTGGATGCTGCTTGGAACATTTTCCGAATGTAAACAAAGCACGCGGTTTGCAGTTAACCTCGAAAGGTTACGTTAGCTGCACGCCCATGGAAATTCGATATTCCTTTTTTCATTTATTCTCAAGGTTTTTCACATCAGCTAACATTGCTACCACTTGTAATTATGAAAATAAAAAAAATGATGGATCTCTTCGGTACATAGTCTTTTCTGTTAAATGCCGTGAGTTGGCATGCCTTCTTCATGGAATGCCATTGCCTCAGAGTGAACAAGAAGTGAAAGCCACGTGTATTGACGAAGAAGAGTCGCTTCGCTGTTGAAATCGTAATAAGTACTGCTAAAAACCTCGAGGAATTCGTTAAGAAATTAAAAAAACAATGAACAATAGCAGGAGGAGGAGTTTCCAGAGATTGGTAGGGAAAGACAAAGAGGATGAAAACTTTTTAACAACATTTTCTAATAAAATTAATCGATGAAAATTTATTTATAAATTAACAATTTAGCATTTGGTTGTACTGAACACCATCACCGGATATTAATGGCGGGCCGCGTCTCATTTCCAGTTCTGCGCATCTGAATTCCCTTCCTTTGGTGCGATTTGCGTTAAATTCTCATCGCTAGATATTTTACCGAACAAAATTTTGATTTCGCGAGTTAAATTATTTTTATAGGTTTCCACAGTAAATGACAATTTAGGTGGAGCCTATCGCCGAGTGGCATTCGGTAACCTCGGGCAACAAGATAAACAACGAGTCCCAAATACAGCTGGAGCAACAAATTCCATTGTCGCCATGTTAAAAAACGTCGCTCGGCTCTGCTGCTTGAGCGTAGGGCGGGCAGTTGTCGCCATCCTTTCTCCCTCAACGATGCATATTTAGAAAAGATTGATAGTGCTCTGATGACAAAATTAAGTACTACTTCAGACCGTATTAAGGGCACTTATTAGGAAAAACGTGAAATCGGTTGTATCTTCCGTGGGTCGACTGGAGACCCACTCTGTAAGCGGTTACGTATGGCAACATATCATATTTTGTTATTCATATCTAGGACACGAAAAAAATAATTTTTGTGACGGCTGAATGCAAACATTGTATTTTACGCGGAAGGACAGGCAATCAAATCGAAGGAAATCCTTAAAGAAAATTATTTAAATCGTCCTTCAAACCCTGTCTGCTGCAACTGAGCTGATCTTCGTCATATCTGTACTTTTTCACCTTAAGAGGTCTTTAAAAAAATCAAATTTGTACCCCATCACCCTAGTATGGCCTCATTTCATAATCATTGCAATTTCCAAGTGGGGGAATTGAGGAGAGACTACATGCTCTGCATGCAATAATATAGTCGGGAAGAGTTGAAGGGTATACGAGTATACTATATTAATTCAAAGCGAAGAAACGCTTTTTGCCAAATGTTTATGTACGAGGGCCTTAAATAACACGCGAAAAATTACCGCAAGGTGACGCCTAAAAAAATACAAATTTCAATTTCATCTCACCGCTTTGGAAAAATTTTCAAGTTAAAGGAACGGTAAGCAAACCTGTGACCAAATGGGTGTCTTCTTCTTGCAAACCTCCAAAAATTATTTGCAAACTTCCTGAAGCAAGCAAGACCACACTGGTAATTATTCAATTCAAAATAATAATAATCGCCAGTGTATACAGGGCCTTTGGCGAACAGTATTCCTCAAAGAATAATGGTCGGAGTGGATTGATGACCAGTAAGGAACACAGGAAGCGTCGTCATATTAAGCGACCGCCCTCTTTCGCGTCCTTGACCGCGGGTCAACCGGGTTAAACGAAAATTGACCGCGAGAAAAAAGAAGGTCGGGATGGCGTATTTGATGGTGCCCTACCCCCCTTCTGGTCACGTGGTCACCCCGGCCCTTGATTGGCGGGGGATCATCGCATCGGAAGAGTGGCGGCAGGGATCACGAGGGGACGACCGCGGGCACACATCCGGGATACGCGCAGTTCGTGCCTCGCTTCGCCGTGAGGGCCGTCGACTCATCATGAAGATGGAATCAAGGGTGGCGATCATTGAGGACGCTACGGTCGGCCATTCTCCCTCCCTCGCCTAAGAGGTGAGATTTGGGCGGGCATTCCGATTTCGCAGGCTGCCATTTGTGAAAACACCTCCGGCCTAATCACGAATGTGAAGTCACTCCGGCGCAGCGACAGGATAGGGATAGGACGGCGCCATTTTCAAAGGTAAAAATATATTAACACTTCAGAGATTTTGTACTTCAACGGAAAAGACTTTATTTCTGACGACTAGTTTCACTATACTGTAGTATTCCTACTTTTTACCGAAACCACTGGTTTATGTCACGAAAGTCAGAAAACTACTCACAAAGTTAAAAGCATATGCATATGACATAGATAAAAATACCCTCCATTGTTTACACTAAATTATTTAAAAATCGTCACTACTTAAATAGGACAGCGGTAATAGTTAAAAAAAGGACAAACTGTCGTAAACAATGTTCAGGAAATAGGACCGCTGAAAAGTTGAAATTTTGATGCATACAAGTAGCATGCATACGCCATAGAAAAAAATATCCGGAGTTGGATCAAAGAATTTTGAATGATCGGGTAAAAAGAGTAATCTTGGGTGTAGCTACCTTAAATTCAATAGAAGTTACTACAGGTGTCCCCCAGGGAAGTATAATCGGACCACTTTTATTTCTGCTTTACGTCAACGACATTGACTGCGTAGTCACTAGTAAGATACGGTTATTTGCCGACGATGCAGTGGTTTGCCCGTGATATCCGTGATCCTGAGGGCGCAGAACTTTGTCAGATGACCTTAATGCTACAACGCTGAACACTGGGCAACCAGAATTAAACTAAAAAAAGTGCCTAGTGATGAATTTTTGGAGAAAGAGCAATTTCCTCCCGAAAGCCTACTGCAACAGGAATACCTAAATGGAATGCGTTGACTCAATTAAATACCTCGGCCTCTCCTGGAAGAAATATACACGGGGAATATGTGGGTAAGCTAACAAAAAATTAGGACTTTTTAGAAGAGTACTGGGTAAATGTGATGAAAAGGTCAAAGAGAAATGTTATCTGTCGTTGGTTTGACCTCATTTAGAATACGCTGCAAGTACATGGGATCCTCGCGAAGTTGGATTGATTGCCGAATAGGATCACGTGGAGCGTAGAGGAGCTAGATTTGTAAAACGTTGTTGCGATAAACTCAGGAGCGTATCTAAAATATTAGAGTAGTTTGGACTCTTTTCTTCCAGAATCTCTGTGGAAGAAAATGTGAAATGAGAGATCAAATCTCTTGCATAAATTGGAAGGACGTCTCTTCAGCAGTGATGTTGAAAATGTATTATTACCCCTATCGTACGTATTACGGTAGGCGAGATTATGCCAGTAAAGTTAGAGAGATTAGGTGCTAGAGGAAAGATAGGATTAATATGTCATTTTTTTCCACGAAGGACAAGGGATCAGAATAAAATTGTCCAATCGCGGTAGGGCCTTATTCGGGTCAAAACTAATCTTGTGTGTATTCAAACACCCTAGCAGTGGCTTGCAGGATACTAAAATATCTAAAAAAAATATCCATCTAATATCTAGCATCATCTGGACCTGAGAGTATGAATGGATGGCTCTGGAGAGTCCGAATGATGCTAGAGTGTAGCGAAACTAGTCGACAGTAATAAATTATTTTCTGTGGAGACGCAGTCTTTGATTTTTCCTTCGTGCTTTCCAAATAAAATTCCACAAGGTATCAGTCTCAACCGCCTCTCAAAGAATAACATTTGTTTCATGGATGAAGCTGAAACTACGGCCGTGATCAATAAGAAAATATATAATAGATATGAAACTCCAATAGCCGTAAACAGTTTACCTTTCTAAACAAAGTAAAAATGAAATTAGTTGGCTAGCCAACTAGTTTCATTTTTAAAAAAAATTCCAAAGAAACTGCGGGAGATGCCGCAACAGTAACTTTTAACGGAGTCATCCGCTTATGTGCATTTTAATGCAACAATTTCAGAGCGTAAAAATCATTCGCCTTGACTGGGACTCGAACCCAGATCCCTCAATATCCGGTCGAGTGCTTTAGCCACTTAAGCTACCGAGGCGTCCTCTTAAACTCTGAAATTTTGGGGCTTTTAAAGGAACTAGATGTTATGACGAAATACCGTACATACAATGTCACATACATATATACATACATACATACATACAATGTCACATACATACCATACATACAATGACTGTTGCGGCATCTCCCGCAGTTTCTTTGGAATTTGTCAAAGGGAAAACACCATACGTGTTTAAAGTTGGCTTTAACCTCGTGGACAGTGGCGCCTCGCGCACGACTACGAATGCATGTGACATTGTATGTACGGTATTTCGTCATAACATCTAGTTCCTTTAAAAGCCCCAAAATTTCAGAGTTTAAGAGGACGCCTCGGTAGCTTAAGTGGCTAAAGCACTCGACCGGATATTGAGGGATCTGGGTTCGAGTCCCAGTCAAGGCGAATGATTTTTACGCTCTGAAATTGTTGCATTAAAATGCACATAAGCGGATGACTCCGTTAAAAGTTACTGTTGCGGCATCTCCCGCAGTTTCTTTGGAATTTGTCAAAGGGAAAACACCATACGTGTTTAAAGTTGGCTTTAACCTCGTGGACAGTGGCGCCTCGCGCACGACTACGAATGCATGTGACATTGTATGTACGGTATTTCGTCATAACATCTAGTTCCTTTAAAAGCCCCAAAATTTCAGTTTAAGAGGACGCCTCGGTAGCTTAAGTGGCTAAAGCACTCGACCGGATATTGAGGGATCTGGGTTCGAGTCCCAGTCAAGGCGAATGATTTTTACGCTCTGAAATTGTTGCATTAAAATGCACATAAGCGGATGACTCCGTTAAAAGTTACTGTTGCGGCATCTCCCGCAGTTTCTTTGGAATTTGTCAAAGGGAAAACACCATACGTGTTTAAAGTTGGCTTTAACCTCGTGGACAGTGGCGCCTCGCGCACGACTACGAATGCATGTGACATTGTATGTACGGTATTTCGTCATAACATCTAGTTCCTTTAAAAGCCCCAAAATTTCAGAGTTTAAGAGGACGCCTCGGTAGCTTAAGTGGCTAAAGCACTCGACCGGATATTGAGGGATCTGGGTTCGAGTCCCAGTCAAGGCGAATGATTTTTACGCTCTGAAATTGTTGCATTAAAAAGTTTCATTTTTACTTTGTTTAGAAAGGTAAACTGTTTACGGCTAGCAAACTAATTTCATTTTTACTTTGTTTAGAAAGGTAAACTGTTTACGGCTATTGGAGTTTCATATTTATTATATATTACTAGCCGTAAGAGCTCATTCCTATCAATAATAAGAACTCTGGAATATTATTACAGCGTTTCTATTATTTCACAATGCAATCTTTCAACCATGTGTTGCCAGAGGGCTTTGTGACGACTCCTAATTGAAGCCCATGTTTGTCATTTACAGGAGAAACGGCCAACACTCTCATTCAGAAGATTAAATCATTGTAGAACATGAACAAGAGGCAACATGACGTAGTGACGACTTCCGACTTTTCGAAATCTCGACGCGCCTGCCCGCCAAAAGAGTCGACCCCTATAAGTGACTTCGACATCTTCCAGCTTTGCTTAGAAAAGCATGTTTCAGCCCTTAGCCAGATAGGCCGTGATAAGGCATTGCGAAGAACAATATCCTCGAGGAATAACAGGGATAAACGCCGAATAATAGTTTTGGGCTGGTATCTCGGGCCTTTCGAAGAATCTGAAAGGACAACGCCCGAGTGGTCAAAACGACTTTTCATTTTTTTGAATCACAAAAAAAAACCGCCAATCTTGATGCAGGAAAATGGAGTTCTCAATGGTTTGCCGCTCGGATAACAGTGCCAAGTAAAGAAATGAAGGAATGGGGGGTCGACCCGCCGTGGACGTGCCCGAGCTGCGAGAGATGAAAGGCAGAGGACAGGCCCGGAAGCATCCGTGAAACGCTCAACTGACGAATCCCAGGGGGGGTTGGGGAAGAGGAAATCCCATGAAAAACCAAATGAACCCTGAATCGGGGATTACCCTGAATACACAATGTCCCTGCTAAATGAAAAGACCCGCTAAATGTCATTCAATCCAGTGAACAGAAGGTGAAAAATTATTTAAGAGGCTTGTAAGATTGACGAGGAATCTGCATTTATTTTTAGAAGCTTCGATACGAAGTCTGAATCACGATGAGATGGAGATGTGACCCTCACTTTTTTATTATAGTCACTTAGTTTTTTTATATCCTGAAATTCACCGCTAGGGTGTGTGGCAGGGGGTGAATACACACCAAACTAATTTTTCCTTTTTTCACTAGAGATATCATCCCCTATATTTTCCATCTTGGCATGGCATAGCCTTTGACGATGCAATGTCTTTGCAAAATCCGCGGGGTACCATCTTGGTTCCGTGTTATTTTTTTATAAATTTACTGGGAATGAACTTGTTGACTGCTGAGCGCGTGATCTTAAGGATCTCAATTCCACGTAAACTCAGTATTTCGGTGATTACTAGCTTTCTTGAAATTTGCAAATTGACTCCGTGGCACGCATTTCAGGCCATTATAGTCCCCTTCTTCACACAAGTAAATGTTCCTTTCAGGCTTCCTATTTCTGACCCCATTTAGCGAAAACTTAGCATTTATCCTGTGGACATTAATTCCTTTCATAGTTCTACCGTTATGACTTTTAATGCTCTATGTACGAACAGAAAATATTTATATTTCCTGGGCAACAAAGTTTTGTCTTTTGCAAATGTGCATATTTACCGAAATTAAGATATGGAAGTCAAGTACCGCGGTGAGTGAAACTCACAGTGAAAACATTAGAAATGCAACTGGCGTTTTTATGAGACTAAACCATTACTTGACTAACTACAGTCTCCCAATAATTCGTGAAAATTGGGAAAATTTACGTGTTCGCGAGAAGCAGATCATTTGCGGAAATCAGCCGAACGGCTAATGGTCAATAAACGTTCAGGACTACTATCGATGAATGCCGAACATGGATGCTGCTACCCATGCTCATCTCAACCGCGTCGTCCTTGCTACCCTCCAAAAAGGCGCCACATTAATTACCAGCGCCTCCACTTGCGAAAATAACAAGGGTGTGTATGTATTCCCTTCAAGGGTGGAATTTGAGAAAGGCGCTGGGTAACGAACACAAGAAGGCGATTAAGGATAAGTATGGGCAGGGCATCTGTAATCCTCGATTGGGACTCCCTCCGACATTAAAAAGGCGAATTAGATGGAGAATCACGGCCAAAGAAGCATCGACCGATGGAAAAAGTAACAAGCGAAAAGAAGTTGAGTCATTAAAGCCAAGTAGAATGGTAATACATATATACACACACACACACACACACACACATATATATATATATATATATATATATATATATATATATATATCTTCGAAATGGAACGCTCTTCGGCGACGCACAAATATATAAAAACACAGATGTAGAGTTATAGAATATAGAGACACAAAGAAAGGACACTCACAATTTGTTATTTGACGTTTCGACAGCACGGCTGTCGTCAGAATCACAGAATCTCTACATCTGTGTTTATATATATATATATATATATATATATATATATATATATATATATATATATATATATAATATATATATATTATATATATATATATATATATATATAAACCATGAACACAGTAATCAACCCGAAGGTCGGTTTAGTAGGTGACGGTAGAGTTCACCCAGTACTAAGCCCTATACGGCATGACAAATTCACACATCAGGGTAGGGGGGCCAGTTCCTTTCCCTGTGCCGGTTCTGATTTCCCAGGAAGACCTGGTACCCGAAAAATCACTTTAGCTTGGGTGGAGCTGCAGGTGCCCAGAGTGCCTTGCCCGGGAATTGAACCCGGGACCCTCCGATCAGCAGTCAAACGCTCTACCCACTTGATTACCACGACCCACACACACACACACATATATATATATATATATATATATATATATATATATATATATATATATATAACAAAGACGACCGTTCCACTAATGGCTCGAGCATCGGAATGAATGTCTCGACGACGCACCACGGCTACATTTTCCTCGGAGGTTTGCGATGGCATTTCAGAGAGGAAGTCTACGGGCCAATAGAGGTGATACACTTTCGAAGATCATATTGACGGGTCAAAAAAATGAGAGCGTCGACTGAAACACACGCGTATGTGTAATACAAGGAACCCGTTTTTCCTTTTCCTCAGTTCGAATAAGAGGAGCAGAAAAAAATAGCGTCGACCACTGAAACGAGACGAATGTTTAATAAAACCAGACCGCGCCCTAAATTCCATGATTGAATTGCAAATTCCCTAAATGGCGGGCGATCCAAGCACACTCGCGAATCCCTGATGTCGTTCGCGAGGCATTTAACAGATGGGCACACACTTGCACACACCGGAGCGCGCGTGTGCATGTGTGATAGGGACAGAATCGCAGCCTCTCAAATGGCCAAACCTCCTATCGGTCGCCTATCCTAATAGCAACAACAACCTCGGCTTGCACTCGCCCAAACAACTGCAGCCGTATGATCAAATGATCATTGGCCAAAAATCACGGCCTCCATACCCTTTGAAGTAAAACTGACAGGAAGTGAAATGGGTATTGCCGGGTGGGAATTATTTACATATTAGCAATATTGTTTCCACGCCTAATACAGAAAAACTACGGTGAAGGAGTTCGTATTGAGAAGCCGGAAACATTCTGTCACGAATAATGCCGGTGGGAATCTAAAAAAATAACAGGTTGACCGCCCTTTCTCGCGGAAGGACGGAAGTGGAGCAATCTTATAGCCCTAAGGCAACTTCGCCAAGCAACAAGGAGGGCGGATTGATGTCGCAGATCAGCTTCCTCCCCTGCAGTCAACGGCACTTGGACATTTGGATGGCGGTCAAAAACTACGCGAACGGAGAGCGAGTGTGCCACTCGACTCGACCTTGGCAGTGGAGTTGGTCCAGTCGTACTTTCCCTGGACTGTCCGCTCCACCGTAGTCCACTCGCTGCCGTAGTCTCCCGGGGAGAGAGCGTTCCAATTCGCCCAATGGCGAAAAAACCGCATTGTGCGTGTGAGGGCACGGAGAAGTAATACAAAGAAGAGGACGACGACAAATCTAGTCAAAGATTGCCGTGAGGTGTATGTTCCCAAGATGATTTGTTATTCGTATGTAGCGCAAAAAAATACGATAGTTTTGCAAATAAGGTTAGAAATTTGGCGCTATGAAAATAAATGTAAATATTAGATGTAATTGAGAATCAAATAAGATCAGATTCACTATAAATTGAGGAAATATTCATAAAATAACTAAAATTGCTGAAAATACATTAAACAAACAACGGAAAAAATACCAGCGATGATACGAAAAGCCTGGACATTAACAAAAATAATTACCGATGAAATAAACCGTTGAATTGTGGAACGTGACTATGGCGTCATCAGCGAAATTGAGAAGAGAATGTTACGGGAGGAAGATAAAAAACTGGGTAAAGAATTACGGTTGTAGGGAGAAGTCTGTGGAGCACTTTTGCATGAAGAAGGGGGCAAGTAATTGGGCAAATCCTGAGGGGCCACACGTAGATTAATATAGAGGCCCTTAGAGGAAGGAAGCATAGAGACGGAATGAATCCCATGGCATAAGCCAAGCATGCAGCACGATAAACAGAAGGTTTGCCCATCCGCGAAACTATGCACGTATGCTGAAAAGATTTGCCAGGGAACAGACCAGAGTCAGTTGGTGGTCATGGACACCGATATTTGGCGAATGAACTCTATTGATAATTTTTTAACGCTAATTTCCTGAGATGTAGGGCTACATCAGTAAAATTCTTATAAATGAACAAATGCATGCATGTATAAGGATAGTTTCCAAGCAGGATTCAACATTTGGACGGCACAGTCGCGACGCACAAGAAAACCAGGACCCATAGAGCGGAGGAACTCACGCGAGAGACTCGGGATTCTCAGTGGCGCGATTCCTTCTTCAGCTGGAAGGAAGGGGAGGAGAGACTACTGCATTTGTTTGCGTGCGTGTGTGTGCGTGCCTGCCCGCCTTATACATCTGTGTAATGCCCTGCTAGCCGTCACGGTGGTGTTTGGCGGAGGGTGACAGGACACCATATTGTATTGTGCTTATACGGGCGAATGATATGTGCTCATGACGAGTATTTCAGATCATAATCTCGATTCCTTAAGGATTGATTGTTGCCGGGATGCTTGGCGTCGCTCCCGCTGAGATGATGGATTCATCGAGAAAAGTGCTAAAATTTCCCCGGGAGGCCAACTACTCCTCTGTAATATCGCGGTGGTCACACCCGCCGATGTGACTTGGGGCCGCGACAATTCCCTCTCAGGTCCATTGGCGATACTCAGAACGGATACATTCAAAGAACTGCGGGAGGAATGCCCGTCTGCATTGAGCGATTGCCGTCCTCGAGCGCACCACCCTCTTCGACCCGGCGGGGAGGGGCCGACCGCCCGCGTGCCTGGTCACCAACCACACCCCGCGCGCCCCTCGGAAACTGAAAGTCCTTCGCGTTGACTCATTCCGCACTTATCTCCCTCTTTGTCGACGACGCGGCGTGGACGGGGGAGGGGGTGTATAATGCAGTCGCGAAGGAATGTCCGCCGCACGCCGTGGAACACACCCGCCCCGGGAACCGTGAGTGCCCAAGGCACTCCACTCCACCCCACTCTGTCCAGGCCGTCGAGGGGCCGAGGGGTGGAGGCGGTCCTCGCCCGGATGGAGGGGGGGCCTTAGGTGGGTCGCGCACTTCTGCACGACTCGGCTAATCCCTTCAGACACGCTAGTCAACGCATCTTGAACTTCTAACCCCCAAAGCGGCGTGTCTGGGGTGATGTTGAGTCACCAGGCATCGGCCCAATCCACGATTATTGGCGCTCTGAATCATTGATTTACCCATAAGTTCTAACTGGAGTGCGCGGCGTTAGCTACTCTTGATAGAATAAGGATGCCTCGCATGTACACGTTATCTTTCACTGGTTTTACCTCATTTGGAATATGCTGCTAGTACGAATATTTTGGGATCCCCACGAAGTTGGATTGATTGCCGGATTGGAACGCGAGCAGCGTAGAGGAGCTAGATTTGTAAAACGTTGTTATGATAAACTTAGTGGCGTATCGAAAATATTAATGAAGCTTGGCTAGGAATCACTCACGGAGCGAAGGTTTAATTACAGATTGAAACTCTAGCATAAATTAGAATCTTATAAATAAAATTAGAAAGATTTAAGTGAAGAAGAGATAGAATTAAGATGCCATTTTTCCCAGGATCGATAGGGGATCAGAACAATATTGTTCGACCGCGGTAGGGTCATTTCCGGGTAAAATGATTCCGTTGTGAATTCACACCCTGGCGGTGGCTGGCAGGGTACGTAAATGGTTAAATAAAAATCATTTCCTTCACTTCTCGTAGGATCGCCGCGACACAGATATGCGTCACGTGGGCACATGCACGCATGTCCACTGGGTCAGTGCCAGACTCGAATGGTCATTATTGACCGCGTGATCAAGCCGCACTTCCAGTGGTTCCCAACCATGACCTCAGTACACTCAAACGCACTTTCTACATTCTCGGAGAATATCACCGGAAAAGAAACCACTGCGTAGCTAAGACTCAAAATGAGAAATAGCAAAATGGCAGGCATGGAATGGTCTCACATTTATGGGAACGTCCATCTAATCGAAAGTGTCCCGTTCCCAAGTTATGCTGCTCAAATCCCATAAGCGTTCCCGATTTTTTAATGTGGCCACAATTCCATGTTGAATCGAATCATTCGCCCCTTCTCCTGTGTTTCTTCCACCACGTGATCGCACTGTTGTGACTTTCCCTTCACCTTCAGTCTCACCCTTTCCTCCGTTCGCCAAAGGATTTTTTATAAGAAGGCCGAATGCACTTCGCCCTCCATCCACGCACCACGGAGTATGCCAACCGTGCACCGCATCTGGTGCGAGGAAAGAGAAGGTCAGGTGCGCGCGCTATAAATTCAATTCTGTCCATTCATACTCGTAATGTCCGTTTCACCTCAATTCGACCATTCATCTCGCAACTATAAATGCTGGTGGAGTTCAGCAAAATACTTCCTCGATAACTGTCATATTCCATTCAAAGAAACCACTTCAGGCCGCGCTTACCCATTGATCAATGGGTATGGTCAGCATGGTCGCATTGATCTTGCCCATTCGATGTTTCTGTCAATAAGATATACAAAATAACCAGTTCCCACTGGCCAATTGCCTTCGTCAATCCCATCAAAAAGATTGTAATATCCCACAATAACGCCCTCGGAAATAGTGATGACCCTAAGGTAGGTAATGGACAAGATTTATTGCACGACCAGTACCAGCTCCAGGTGCGAAATTAAGTCAAATCTGTAAGACGACACTTGACTTCATTTCGTGCCTCACGATGATGGAGTACATAGAAACCGTACTAGCACCGAGTGGAAAAGTGTCATAGTTTGTTCGCAATTATGCTTTTATCACTCCGGCTGGCGAAATTCCACGGTCATAATCGAGTTGTCTTTTGGTTAATCGGTCAAAAAGTTGCTTATGATCCTCCACGAATATAGTTAATTTCCATTGATAGATTTCTCTGTCACTTTTAAGCAAAACAATTAGAATTATCAAAAATATTTCGTTTTTAGGTGACACCGTGAATTACAAAAACAATGAAGCAGCAGAGCTTCTAAGAACATCAGCTCTAATTTAATTGTTAGATGCTGAAGAAATAACCGAGGAGGTCGATTCAAAAATATAATTATCCTCGCCGACGCTTCACTTTCGAGAAAAGATTTAGAAAAAAATGTCATTAATATGTAACTCCAAATGGAATTCTAACGCAAAATGTCGAGTTATCCAGAAAAATAGTTTTTTATTTGCTTTTCCAAAAAACTTTTTCATTTCACTGCTCACAGACGAAAATGAAATGTTCAACTCGATCGACGGATATGGCGATGAAAAACTCACTCCGGGCTTTCCCCAGAGATTTCCGCCTATACCGTGGGGTCGAGCTCGGAATATTTCAGCACACGCTGGAATACAGATTCCCATTACCGCACACATAATAGGGAAGCCAACATGAACGCAAACCAATTAAGTCAGAGACGCCTTCAAGCAATTAAAAAAATAATCATCCACGAACATTGTTTTTCAATGAAACATAGTGATACAGCAACTTTATCATCAAGTTTAGCTCAAGATTTGAGCGCAAAATCACGGGTAGTGACGAGTATTTTGTGACGCCAGCCATTCATTTAAAAGTCAGGGAGGACTTGAGATTTCATCTGAATGGGCATAGTGTCTCTGTAATATATATATATATACATTCAAACACGAAATCCCGCCAAACGGCGAATAAATCCTCATATATACAGAAACAGATATAAGGAAAAGGGATAGGAACACGTATAAAGGACGACCACAATAGAGGTGGGGAAGGCGGAATCGAACGGATCACAAGAGTAAAAAATTTCCTTGACCGGGACTCGAACCTCGGATCTTTCCACTTGCCGGGCGGATGCTCTTAACCTTAACTTTTATATATATATATATATATATATATATATATATATATATGTGTATATATATTATATACATATATGAATATATATATATATATATATATATATATATATATATATATATATATATATGTCTATATATATATATATATATAATGCCCTGTATATAATATATATAATGCTCTGTCCCTTTCTTCCTTGATAAAGGTGGTCACGACCACCGAAAATTGGAAAAATACTGAGTCTCTCTTTTTTGTGTGTTTCTGTTTTTTTGTCTGTGTCCACCAGTGCTAAGTGTTATACATTATTATTCACGTCCGTGAGACTTCCAAAAAGTGTTAAATAAATAAATACATATATATATATATATATATATATATATATATATATATATATATATATATATATATATATTATTTATTAGGTTATCTCCCGGTTAAGATAGGTCCCTTTTTAAGGGTAATCTACCCGTTAAGGTAGGTTTTTGGATGGACATAATTACTAATTAAATAATTTGTGACCCCTAGCGAAACATCCTACTCTACATCAGGTCCCTCTTCAGCTCTGAGTACTTTCTTCCTCCCTTCATCCCGTCCAACATTCCTATCCTATTCCTTCCCTTTCCTCTTCTACCCAACATTCTCCCCTCTATCACAGTCTTCAACATCCCACTGCCGGTCAATACCCCCTTCATCCACTTTTCCCGCCTCCATAGGATCTCTCCCAACAAACCCCTCGCTTCGCCCACCATACCAAGTACTTCCTCATTTGTTTTCTTCTCTGTCCATTTCACCTTCTCCATTCTTCTCCATACCCACATTTCAAAAGCCTCCAGTCTACGTCTATCCTCCTGCTTCAATGACCACGTTTCCGCGCCGTACATAGCTACGCTCCATATCAAAGTTTTTACGAGTCTTTTCTTAACATCCTTACTGAACGTCCCTGTCATCAACTCCATCCTCCTTGTGAAAGCCTCTTTGCCTAGCGCAATTCTTCTCCTTACGTCCCTACTACTTTGACCGTGTTGGTCCAAAAAAAAACCGAGATACGCAAACTGTTCTACCTGCTATAATTTTTGCCCTCCTATTTCAATATTAACCTTAGCCTTTTTCTTTCTAGAAAATCGCATAACCTTTGTTTTATTAATATTGTTTCTCATCCCAGACTTGTCGCACTGAATTTCCAATTCACTCAGCAATGCTTTCAACCACTTGGCTGAATGACAAACTAAAGCCTGGTCACCAGCAAACATAACTGATTTTACGAATTCCCCGCCGGCTTTCATTCATATCTCCAGTTCTTCCCATGCCTGTTTAATCATTTCCTCTGCATACAGGTTGAACAGTAACGGTGATAATGAGCAACCCTGCCTTACACCTCTTCCTAACACTGCCCATCCGGACTCCCCGTTCCCCACCCGCGCCTGAGCAGTCTGAGACATGTACAGGTTGCGGATTAGCCTCCTTTCCCTTCAATCTATTCTTATTTTCTTCTATATACTCATTAGTTTTTCCCAGTTCACTCTATCAAACGCTTTTTCGAAATCTACGAAACAGGCAAATACCTCCTGGTTGTGTTCTATTTTCCTCTTGATTAATAATCTCATTACTGCAATGGCATCACGCGTACATCCGCCCTTCCTAAACCCAAACTGATCATCCCCTAAGTAGTCATTTGCCCTACTCTCTATCCTTTTGTTTATGATCTTGAGAACAACTTTAGCTGCTTGTGATATCAAACTTATCGTCCTGTAGTCCGCACATGATGTAGTCTTTACCTTTTTCGGAATAGGAACTAAAACTGATCTCGCAAAGTCTTCCGGCCAGAATCCCTCCTCATAAATACTACGGATCAGCGCATATAGCCTCTTCCTCCTACATTTTCCTAAACATTTCAATAGTTCCGCGGGAATGTTATCCACCCCCACAGCCTTATTTAGTTTCATCTCCCTTAATGCCCTTTCTATCTTATTGTCTAGTATGCCTGGACCTAAGCTATCTTCCTCTACGTCATTTTCTTTTTCAATGTCTAACTTTGTTGGTCGAAGTTCTTTACTATTCAGTTCTTCTATTTACTCCCTCCATCTCTCTTGGATCTTTCCTGCGTCAACTATTACCTTACCCACCTTATCTCTAACTGTTAGCATGGATCTTCCTTTCTTATATCCCGATAACGATTTAACTTTGCTGCACAGCGCACCAATTTCACCCTTCTGTCCTGCTGCTGCTGGTTTTCCCCTTGCAAGGGTTTCGTGGGAAAACGACCGCGGAAGCCTTGCCTCCCCCGCTGCTAGGCACGACACACGGCCGATTGGGCCGAGCCCCGTAGTTGCCAGGAATCAAAATCTCTTTTTTGTCCATCATATTTCTCTTGGGAATGATAATTGAGGTGGATTCCCGTTGCCTTCCTCAATAGTGTCATTAACGTGACACCATGACTTACTGGCCGCCCCACTGGGGTCAGACTCCATTGCAGCCGCCTCACTGAGGAACAGACGCTACACTACTACGACGCGGCGTGGACTACCTTTCGTCTGACTCCTAACCTTCGACGTATCTGGCATGGGTGACCCTACTAGGAGCAATTATTATTACTCCCGCCAGCACAGCCATAGGGGTCATCGGAACGAACATGCCCTTCCACCACGTCAAGGTTGTAGTCCGGGGATCGATACATATATATATATATATATATATATATATACATTCAAACACGAAATCCCGCCAAACGGCGAATAAATACTCATATATACAGAAACATATATAAGGAAAAGGGATAGGAACACGTATAAAGGACGAACACAATAGAGGTGGGGAAGGCGGAATCGAACGGATCACAAGAGTAAAAATATCTCCTCAACCGGGACTCGAACACCGGATCTTTCCACTTGCCGGGCGGATGCTCTTAACCACTTGAGCTATCGAGGATATGTAATTTACCCTGAGATCCGTGGGTCTTATATGTCGCCAAGCGCCCCGATTCTTTAGCCAAGAGATGGCGTCAGAACATCATACAGGATGATGATGTATTAATTCTAACCACTCTCCTTTCCTCTTGTGTATTGTCTATTTCTCCTTTGGTGGGTGAAACAGCCCCCTGACGCCATCTCTTGGCTAAAGAATCGGGGCGCTTGGCGACATATAAGACCCACGGATCTCAGGGTAAATTACATATCCTCGATAGCTGCCTTGACAGCAGGACGTGCCTGTGTTCACCGAGTGTCTAAAATCGCCGGCGTCCGAGGCTTCGGCCGCCGGGGTTTGGAGAGCGGCACTGCCGGACTCTCTCGGAAATCGAGGTTCCGATCGTGTTTTGTTTCGAGCGGCGGTTGACCGCCTAGTTCATCAAGAAGCGTGCAGTTTGACTCTCGACTTCTTCCGCCGGGAAGGCCGTACTTTTGTTTTGTTTAGTGGATCAAGACTGACCTTGACTCCTGGTGTAGAGCTTAGGCTCCTTTTGTTTGCTACCGCCGGGTGCGTGTGGCGGGGAGGGAGCGTTCGTGAGTGTTTTATTTCCCTTTAAAGTGCTCGTTTTTTTTGTTGCGCTTTCCTTCTTCATGCTAGTGTGCTGAATTTGATTTCTTCAAATGGCTGTGCGCCGCTTAAACACGCTCGCCTTGCAAGTTGACGAGAAGGCGAAGCCCCCTACCCCGTTGGAGGTCCACCTCTTCACGTTAGAGTCGCTGGGCCTCACACCCGAAGAGATAGTGGCGATCCAATTTGGATACAATCGCCATTTGATATTCCTGAAGTTGGCAACCGAAGCTACAATGACTAGGATTTTAGACAATACTCCGCGGAAACTACCGTTTCCGTCTTTAAGTGACCAGAGGACGACAATAACAATTGACGAGACTTCCGGCAGCCCGTGTAATGTCAGGGTTCTTTGTCTCCCCGTGGAGACCCCATTGGAAGACATAACAGGCGAGCTCCAACGCTTTGGTAAAATCCATCGCTCGTGGGAGAACAGGTGGGAGGGAGACAAAATGGCGCGGGTGCTTACTGGCACCAGGGTTGTGCGGATGACGGTCGAGAGAAATATCCCCTCGTACCTCCACATCGGCGGCAACCGGGCCATCATCATCTATGAGGGTCAGCGCCGCACTTGCGCCCGCTGTAACCAAGAAGGTCACGAGCGCAAGACCTGCCCTCGGAACCAGGGAGGTAAGAGCTATGTGGAGGCAATGACGATGCCCTCCAACCCTAACGCCGCCGTGGAGATGGACGAGCCCGAAGTGGCTGTGGAGGAGAGAGCGCGGTCGCTTCTACTCATCGAGGGTGCGGCCCCGGCTGTTCCCGTCGGTCCCCCGCATCTCCCTTCAATTGGAGGGAAATGTCAGCGGGAGCGAAAATCGTCAACGGAGGAAAGGGAACCGAAAAAGAAGAGGACAGACAAACCCAAGCTCCTGGTCTTGAATACCGATCTACAAATGGCTCACGTACCTACCACCTCGCCTAATATCACACGACCTCCAGCCCCCGTCTCCGTGAGCTCGTCAAATGAGGAGGGATGGTCTTTCGCCCCCCCTCCCCCCGCTCACGCCATCGACGCCATCGCTACGCGATCCTTGCATCACGGGTTTCAAACACCCGGAGAACCTCTGGTGACAGGTGAGGAGGATGCATCTGATTGCGATGTTTTCCCGTCCCCAACAGCTCATCCCTCGACCCCTTTATCATTGACTGTAAAGGAAGCGTCACCGACCCCGGAAGTCGACCCGCATACAAGTTTCCCAAAGTCAAAAATCCCACATACCCCATCTTCTTTCCCCATTAAGGACAGCCAAGGTGTCGACGATCTTCCCAGTGCTTCTCAAGATACGGACCACAAGCAACTATCGCCCCTGATTTTTCCCGACCACAACCCTTCCGCAGATGAGCCCCAGCCCGCCACTCCGACCCTCCCCGAGGGTACCTCCTGCCCCTTGGCGGCCCCCAGCGGTGCTCCTTCGAAGAAGGCCCCCTGTGGAACGCTGCCGAGTTACCCGGTCTTCGTGGGGACCACGGCTGGCTCTTCCTCTTCGGACGAGGCCGGGGGGGAGGGATGTAGCGAAATGCCGCGTCCTCGCTCGTCGACCCGTTGGACGAGGCGTCCCAGGAAACGGCGAAGCACTCGTCGCCCGGGGTCGAGTCGCGACCGGAGCGACGCTAGCCACGATCAGAACTCTGGGAAGTGATGTCCGGTAGCCACCCGGTGCCGGACACATTTCAACCCTGCCATTGATAATTTCTTACAATACATAATTTTCCATTGCTAGCTAAAATCTCCCTCCTAATATCTGTGGACCTTGTCTTCCTTTCTTTTTTCTTTCTAAATGTTAATGGTCAAATGTACGAGTATGCGTCTGTATGCATATGCTTATGTATGTGCGTATGGATGTGCATGTGTGCGTATGTATGTACAAGTGGATATGTATGTGGGGTATATGTATCATGTATTTATCCATGTATACACTTATACTAAAGAAAAACATGATGTACCCATAATCTGATATTATGTATAATGCTAACAAACTCTGTAATATTCTGAGCCGAATAAAATAATTTATATCATAGCTCAAGTGGTTAAGAGCATCCGCCCGGCAAGTGGAAAGATCCGGTGTTCGAGTCCCGGTTGAGGAGATATTTTTACTCTTGTGATCCGTTCGATTCCGCCTTCCCCACCTCTATTGTGTTCGTCCTTTATACGTGTTCCTATCCCTTTTCCTTATATATGTTTCTGTATATATGAGTATTTATTCGCCGTTTGGCGGGATTTCGTGTTTGAATGTGTATTTGGCCAATG
>NW_027286703.1:285000-365000 GCF_022747635.1 Hetaerina americana | reverse complement strand
AACTGTCCGATGTCACTCCCCAGTCGGCATCAGAGCATTTGCCGCCTTACCTGGAAGAAACAAGAGAAAACCTTTGAGACTCTCCTCTATGGAAATGCGCGATCGCACGCGCCACGACAGAAAAGCATGGTGGAGAAAATATTGAACAAACAAGTTCGAAATTTTATGTCTGTGAATGGTATTATTTCATTGAAAATTTTACCCATAATCCGTTGACAAGCACTAACTCCTAGGAACGGAAAACTAAAATCTACGTGGGATTCTCGGCTCACTTGCACCAATTGAGCCCTAGATTCAGGGTTGAATCATCGTAGTTTCCTGGAGAGAAATGGAGGCGATTTTTGGTCGATTTTTATTCCGGGGGAAGGCTTATAATTATTCCAGACGTATGATTTAAGTACAAAAGTGGACAGGCAAATAGAATCACGATCAACCGAGGCCATGAGGTCCCAAACCCGTCTGGAACTCACCCAAGCTTAAAAGGGTTTTCTTTTGCTTCACTTACGCCAAACAGCAGTGAGTCGGCTCTTTTGGAAAACTGTTAAATTCAAAACCTTGACCCTGAGGAATCGCTTAACGAGCACCGCATATTCGCATAATGAGCAAAATTATTGTGCCCAAGAATAACTCGCTCAGCGAGCGACATTTCGCATAACGAGTGACGAGGAGAGGAGGATTCTGGGAACGATTTCGCCGGCTGTTTACGCTTGCGTTTAGTTCCACTAGCATCACAGTATCGCTAGTGATCGTACACTTGTCCAATATTGTGTCCGGGCGTGTTATTCGTGCCTCTTCGTGCTTAGTTTAATAATCTTTTATGAATAGTTTTTAAAATGTCCCCAAAGAAAAAGTCGCAAGAGAGGGCCTATGGAGTGTTAAAATAATCGTAGAAATGAAAAGGGGAATCGCTCAGAAGCGAGGAGGAGGTGTAGGCGTGGCTGACCTGTGTCACGCACGCACAAAAGGTCGACATCAACGATTCGTGCCATCCTCAGGGACAAGGGAAAGCTGATTAGCGAAGAGAGTTGCATTGTGTTTCAGGGAAAGAAGTTGTGGAGGAGAGTTTGCCTGAGGGGGATGAGGCAACACCAAAGCAGCAATGATTATAGTTTGCAATATATGATGGCGCAATGAGAGATATGCTGAAAGCGTGGGGAACGTTTGCATCGTACATTGAGAAGCATCACCGTAATGCGGCAGTTGCTTCGCGCGCTACGAATTAATATGATCATGAATGCTGGGTCGCATTTACACAACAGTTTGAAGAGTCGAAAAAAACAAATCTATCTCGACAGTTTTCGATTATAAAAAGAAATAGATATGTATTATAAATATTAAACTAATTATTTTAATTCGTTTTTTCTACAAATCTCATTCGTATTCCAGGTTAGTTCATTCCGTGATAGAGGAAGATGTAAATACTATAGTATAATTCTCTGGGCTCTAAAAATTTACATAATGATAATGCTATCTCGCATTTCCAAAAAAAATTTCACAGGCGATAAAAACATATGTATCTAAACTGGAAACCTGTGAAAATTAATTATGAATGTATCATAAATAATAAACAAATTATTTTCATTCTTTTTTGTTTTCTACGATTCGAATTTTCATTCCGCATAGGTTTCATTCCGCGAAAGACGAAAAAGGTAATCGTGAAACACGATCCTACATAATTTCTACATAATTTTCTTTGAATAAACCTTGCAAAAAAGTTATTTCTTTCTTGGCATGGAATGCATTATCGTATTTTACATTACTCCGTTTGGAAAATAATGATTCACTCAACGAGTGTTTCGTTTGGCGAGAGAGGTCACGGCACTGGTCGTGCTCGTAGAGGGAGGCTGCAATGTATTTCCTCATTCCAAGTGCCTGACAAAGTTTTTTTCGTCCTAGATGTTCCCCTTTTTGTTTCTTCCCTCTTCCTCGACAATATTCACTCCGCCTCGGATCTTAAACACGGGCGATCCCCAAAGCGTTTCCCTCTTCCGCAGCATCACCGCAGCCAGGAAGGCCAAGTACCAATGCAATCCATTCCTCCAAGGTAACCTGATCATCGAAGACAGGTTTTGGGCAGTCCATAACTACTCTACCTATTCGCGGCATTACCTCTTGCGTGTTATTTCCTTCTTCAGTTCTCCATAATTCTTCCTGCTCTCCTTAAAACCTCAGAGATATCAAGTGTAGAACAGATAGATTTAAGATATCTTTTTTCCACGAACGGTAGAAGGTCATTATCACATTGTCCGACCGCGGTAGGGTCATATTCGGGTCGAAATTAGTCTGCTGTGTATTCATCCCCTGCCACACACGCCCAAGCGGTGGCTTGAAGGGTTAATAAATAAAAAACAACCCTCTAATAAGGCCATTCTCTTCCTCTTCCTCGCTTTTCCAGAATTCTCACTGCGAACAATTCCCCTCCCCGTATGCGACTATCTGCCTCTCGATGTATTATACTCCGCCCACTTCTTCTGCCTTTCCATAAGAGCAGCTTCCCATTTTCGCCCACCATGCAGAAAACTTCTTCGTTTGTATTCATTTCTGTCCAAGTTACTTCCTCGATTAATCGCCAGACCCGTATCTCGATTAATCCGCGCTGAGACTCGACCGATTCAATGCATACAGAATTACAGAGTATTAAAGTGCTACTCATGGAGTGGATATAGTGAATTTTTGAGCGTGGAAATCAATGACCAGGTTAATTTTATTACACTTGTGAATGAAATATTGGCCTTTTTTTCTCTTCACACCGTCGGCAGTTTTACTCGTCATTTATTTTCGAATTCGGAATTTGTTTCTCCGCTGAGGAGGGTTGGCCTTGACCTAATCCATCTCCAGTAATAAGGCCATGACTCTTCCTCGAAGAATGATTGCCGCGATTTTAACGGCTTTTGAGAAGAGTGCCGAAGGATGAGACTCGCGAAGGCGTACTCACTGGAGCCAAGTTTTCCCGGGGATATGCTTTTCGTCAGTGACCCGGATCAATAGGTTATTCGGCGCCACTTGAGAATGGCGTTCTTAACCGACAAGGATAGGAAAAATGGAAGGATTGAGGTGAGCATTGATTGGGCTCCTGAATGAAAGAATTCCCAGAAATGAAAGCATTCAAAAGCCCCGGGAAGAAGTGTTTCAAGTGGATTGATTCCGACACCTTTTGGTCAAATTACTAGTTTATTTTTTAGAATGAGCCCAAGAGGTTAACTACGAGATACATCGTAGATACATTTAACAGCGATTGAATGATACATAACATAAATGAAACACGAGAACGGGACAATGTAGGCAGGTAAGAACATATTAGCGAGACTCTGCGTGAAACAAATTCTAAGTTCTCAGTGCGTGGGGATAATAATAGCGCAGAGCTGAAGCGGTAGAAAAAAATACAGGGTCGAAAGTAAAGGAGGAAATTTGTGGACGTTGTCCAGAAAGTAACTTACGTAATGGAATAAAATATGAACCCAGTGACAAGACTGTCAAAAGACTTGGCCGACCACTGCGGTGTCCTCGTCGTGAACTTTGGTGCTGAGGCCATTTTTAAACTGAGGATGCACTCCGCCTTCACTCATTATTCCGTCTCCGTACAATCAATAAAAAGCTTCCCATACATTTCAATTGGTTTGCGTTTTTTTGGCCAGTGAACACCCATAATCACAGATCGCACGTCAAAACTCGCGGGGTTTTCTATTGCGGCGCACATTTCAACAGTTCGCAGAGTGAGCAAAGTATAGAAGAACCACAGTCTGTCTGAACACGCACTATCACCACAGGGGGGTGCGTAGTACTGAGTGTAGGGCCGTTTCGACGCCAACCAGATGGTGACTCTAGCCCTATAAAACACCGCCACGCTAGACCGAAACGTAAGTTACTTTCTCGACAAATTTCGTATTTAGTAAGGTGAGCAAGCGTGGCCAATAGAGTAATATTCACTTCAGTGACATATCCAGGGTAATATTCAATGCATCTCATTTATCCTTTGAAATTACCAGGAAGGAAAACGTGATGCCCTTGATTCTGCGGGTTCGGAAGGTGTATACATAAGATTTGTTGGATGAACTACGTACAATCAGAATATTTAAAAACTTTCATTGTGAGGATTTTAAGGGAATAAATTACTCTGTGTTGAACTGCTTCAGAAACATGATTCATCCACGCCAGCATCTAGGCACAAAATGCCATAGTCAATTATAAATAGCAAATGATTCAGGAGACTAGGAGATCCAAGTAAGTCACGAGGTGTTAAAATATCAGCTTGTGGAGGAGCAGAGGGCGCAAATGCAGAGGCAGACGGAGTGGATGCTGTCGAGAGCGGATTTTCACGGAGCAAGATCGAAGGAAAATGACAGTTCAACGCGTCGCCAATGGCCAAGAGAGCGAGATGATCAGGGGACGAAACTGACCCACCCCCAAGGAAAGAAGGGTAACAGAGGCTCGTGCCAAAAATGACCACTGAGCAATGGGGGGAATCGAGTGTACTCTGCACTCGATTCCACTCAATGGATCGAAATAAGTTATTATTGACCCACTCGGATAATGCAATGGCATACCAAGTACACCAGCATCTCCGGGCGGAGGTCCATTTGAATCAATCTCTCAGAACCTACAACGTTTCGTCGGGGACCGTCACGGGTGACTGAAAGGGATATCGAAATGTAACACACGGCCTGGGGCATCAAGGCACCGGAAAACGACCGAACGTATTTTATACTCCATATATGCTGCAGCTTTATCTGATTGCGTTCTCATTTTACGAGGAAAGTACGGTGCCTCCTTAGGGCTGGGCATACTTGTATGTCAACACAGGCAAGTTTGGCGCGTGGATTTGAATGACAGTCGAAGATGTTAATTTGAATGAAAATGGCATTTCAGCACCCGCCGTAGCAAAACGATAAGATAAAAATCATATTTCATAGCGAAGAAATTTAAATAGGGATAGTCATGGCTAACGCAACATTCAGAACACTTTTTAAATTATTCAAATGATGAAAAGCAAAATGACATTAATCTATCAATTGTCAACTAAATAAGTCAAATGGTCATCATTATTCGATATTTGCCTAGCGGACTAGATTCATACAATTAGAGCAAGGGACGATTAAATCTAAAACATATTCGGATTCTACTTTCCTAAGACGCTAATAACACAATAATTGGCACTACCCAGGAAAAAACCCAAGGACCGTCAGACACACCTTATTCTTTTTTTAGTTCCTTCGTGACTGGCTGGGTATGCATAAAGAAGTAAATGTATCGAAATTTCGCAATGATAGAAGGAAATCCTCGCGATATTATTAAAAAATCCGTGTTTACAAAGGCACTGACAACATTTTTTCAGAAAGATGTCCTGTTGAGATATCCTGAAAACTCCTGCCACGCGTCAACTGGAATGTTCCAAAAACAAGGCGTGGGAGCAGCTGTGCAAGGTTCCAGGGGTATTCGGCGAGAATGCAACAGGTCCGCAAATTAAGGGAACGTGTGTTTGAATTCAACGGATCGATGAGGAAAATATTCGATGCCTAACACCCGAGAAGCAACGGAAGCTGACACGGAACTGATCGATTTTCATCGAATCGAGTATCATGCCGACTCAGTTTGAATGTTGGGTCGCATCTACTGGACGCTACAAGCTCCCGTAGGATAGCTGCGGCGATAACATCACTGAGACAAGCCGAAGCAATATTGGAGAGGTGATGAGGTATTTTTTCATCCCGAACGAATAATTTAATGAAGACCGAAATAACATCTAAATCAAAATCATGCTCTTCACGATATATTTCACAGCACAAACGAGACTCTCGCAGCATCCAAACCCTCTCGGAGGAATAAGGCGTGGGTGGCATCCACCTCGAATATCCGATCCCGGCAGTGATATCCGTCGAGATATTTGTGCGAATAATGGAAGGGGACGAACGGATGTATTCGCGCAAATATTAGATATTGCGTGTTGTGGGAAAAACGTAGATCACATGCAAGACCCAACCCACAAGATAAATACAATTTACATACGCCTTTATGCTCTGACATAGAGGGAATAATTCCAGACCAGAATTACACTCGTAGGCGAGACCACAACTTATCTCAAGGAAATCAACTGCGGAGAAGAGCGATTTTTTTCCGAATCCCTTTCCACTTAAAATTCCGGACAAAAAAGCCTTTTGATCATGCAGGGCAATCTAGAATGTCGAAAAGTAAAACTAGGGACTCCGATATGACATCAATGGCTGACACTCTCCCTCGAGGCTACTTACGGGGTGAAATGTAGATGTCGATTGCAAAGTTAAAAGAGTAACAGTGCATACAGGATTATGTACCATGCATGTATAAGAGCATTTTACAAGTGGACTCTCACCGTGTTGTAATCGCCGCAGGAGGAGGAACAACGGATTGAACGAAACTTAGTATTGCCTCTCGGTTATTACTACTCCACAGACGTGAGCATCTCGACTCCTTCGTCATACCACAGCGAGATTCCACACTCGTCCGATCTCTCAAAAACCCTGGAGGAGATAGACTCTCTCACTGAGACCAACAATTTCTTATCGTACCACATTCGACGACGCCACGTGCAAGCATGGAAATTCGCCTCCACCGTAGCAGTGCGTCCATCCCGTGTGAACGATAGTGATCGGGCAGCACAAAGCCAGCCAGTCCACGATCCTCTCCGGCATTCCTTCTGACTTCCCCGGACACAACACTCGAGCAATCATAATTATCAGCCTTTCTCTCAATTTCTAATGGCCGTTGAATAATAGCGCATCGCTGGCGTTCGCAACCCCACCCCGTCCGACCTCTGCTATTCTTTTGAGGAACTACATTCCCTTCGGCTTCAATTCTTTTATCTCCGACGACGACAAACTGAAACTATATACTACGTTGTCAGCCGAAACTAATTATCCCCCTTGCATGAAATTACGGCAATAAATAAGAGGACGCATCAAATCCCCTCGAAAACAAGGAAACGTGAGATATTAATCGCGGCTAAGAAAAGCAAGAGAGAGTGGGAGAGAGAAAGAGAGAGAGAGGGAGAGAGAAAGAGAGAGAGAGGGAGAGTGGGAGAGAGAAAGAGAGAGAGAGGGAGAGTGGGAGAGAGAAAGAGAGAGAGAGGGAGAGAGAGAGGGAGCGACCAAACGGCAATTTGGTGGGCGCGCGACGGAATCGAGGGGCCTCAGTCATTACGACGAGTCGCATCGGAGCGATAGTCATCCTCCCATAAATCACTGGACATGCGTCATGCGATATCGGGATTGGATCTTGAAATCGGGCAAATTCCCATCTCTCCCACTTCGATATCACCTGGGACCAAGCTGCTCTGGGAGAATTGCGAAATTGAAGCCATTTGTCTGGGACCCATTTAAAAAAAACAATGGCGGAAAGGGACAACTGGAATGGCTATGGAGGGAAAGTGGATGAAGAGGACGACAAACAAAAATGACGAGGTTATATTAAAAAATGGATGAATTGTGGTCGAGCGGAACCCGGGTTCGTCCGCAGGAGAGAGAGGGAGGCTTCGGGATGGCGCGTCGCAAATAATTCAGCAAACAAAAAAGCGGCGATTCGTCGCAAAGATAAAAATGAGGCGTAAAGCGGAAGTGGCGAGGGTTTCTAGTTGATTTTCGCGTTCCCAATGTGCGTTTATCACTTTGGAAGGGGTATGCGAAAGGGTATTCGAAAACCGTGGTGCCGATCTTTGAGTCTTTCAAAAGTAGTGCTGCCATGGGGTGAGATCGATCGAATGGGTTGAGAAGAGGGCACGAGAGGAGAAGAAGCCGCGAACGGGGTCGAGCGGAGGAAGAGGAGGCGGCGACTCGAGGGCCTCTTTGCCCAGTGCGATTCTTCTCCTTGGGTCCCTAAACGCTCCCGAGATAGATTGAGTCTCTAACCTGCTGAAATGTATGGGCACCTATTTCAATGAATTCGAAGGTTTGAGATTCTATTTTGTGCAAATTTATGATCACTGAATATAATAAACTTGGTGTTCTTCCAAAAATAAAAACTTTATCATACTTTTGCCGGTTTCGAGTGATAGGCGACATCATCGGGCGAACAATCTCATATATGGCGAGGAAATATACATATTCTGACCGTGAGGGGAGGTGGTATAGGGAAGAGAATTTAGGGTAGGAAGGGAGAAGTATTGGTGAGAACGCGGGGGAGGGCGTGGGTTGGCGCAGTGAGGCGGCTGACGGGGGAGGGGATGAGGCGAGGCGTGGGAAGGAAAGGATTATGAAAACAGGAGGGGAGAATTTATGGTAAGGGGGAGGATTTTCAGAGTAAGAATATATAATATATATATATATATATATATATATATATATATATATATATATATATATATATACACACACTTTCAAACCCGAAATCGCGCCAAACGACGATGAAATACTCATTCAGATGGAAATAGATATAAGGAAAAGGGATAGGAACACAATAAAGGACGAACACAGGAGAGGTGGGGAAGGCGGAATCAGGCAAATCACAAGTGTAAATATATATATATATATATATATATATATATATATATATATATATATATATATATATATATATATATACACACACAAGGAAAGAAAAAAAAAATATATATATATATATATTTACTTATCATGTATGAGATTTTAAACCTGATTATGTCGTCTATTCGTCGAATAGGGTAGTATGTAGGGCAATAAAGGTTTTCTGCGTAATAAAATACCAAGTTTATTTATTCAATGACCTGTTTTAATGTACAAAGCGAACGGTAACTACAGCCGTATGAATATAATGGGAAGAGTCAACCCCAGCCGTACTCTTATAAATGGGCAAAGGATGGGTGAGGGAAATTAGAGAAGATACAGGTATAAGCAGTAAATCAATAAAAAATATGAAAATAAATAAATAACTGAAAAGAAAACCAATAATAAATATAACAGAAAACTAAAATTAACTGAAATAATTAGATACCGCAAACGATTAAAACAATGAAATGGAAAACTGCAAATAAATCACGTACTCTCTAGCTTGGATATACTATACAGCAATGATCCTTGCTAGTCTCAAGCACTGGGCTGGGCTGAGTGATTGAAGAGGGCAACTTTGTTCCTTCCTTTGGAGCAATTCCAGCCTTTGGCGATGGCAGATAGGAGAACAAGGGGCGATTTTTGGTTCTTAGCTAAAGAAACTCGGCGTTCTCTATGCAAAGGAGTCCAATGATATGATATTTTTCAGATAAAATAATATGAATGCTAACGCAAATTGCACTCTAATTAATTTTATCTCGCGCGTATTTATAGGAAGCGAAAATAACCTGGGAAGAGACATTATTCAGACATTATTAATTGAGGTATTAATAATGGAGTCTTCTTAAAAATGTCTCATCTATCTACAATTGTTCCGAGAGTCAATTAACCATAGAGGTTCGGAAAACCGCGAAAGTTTGGCTATGGAACCGGAGAAACGAGTAATGGAACCAGAGACAGAGATAAGTAGTAAGTGGCTACTCTTGAATCCAAGGCAACCACCGTCGCCTACAAATCCTACGACGCAGCGGAAGATTACGTTTCTCGGATAGCAATGGATCAGCACGCTATGACGCACTCAAATGTTTGTTTTTCCTGCGACCTCTAAAGAGCCATGGGGCTAGGCATTAAAACTTTCAAATATAATCATTAATTTCGACCGCAATTCTTTTTGCGAACACTCCATTAGGGGAGACTAACTAGCCTGAACAATTAGGAAATTAAAGCCAATTAAACCTTTGCAATTACTCAATTATATTCAGTCCACTTGCACACCTCTGTCGCGGTGTCCATTTGGGATATAGCCTTCGTTTAACGCAGAGATAAAAACACTGATATCCCAATTCAAGGTGAACTTGGGTCCTCCTTCAACTTCTAACCACTTTTACCGCTTGACAGACAATGGATAGACAATCAGAAACACTGCGGCCCCAGGTGGCAGGGGAAAATATGTATATCGTGAATAGTAGGACTAAATACGTGGCTGGCATTCGTCAAACGTATAGTTGGGAGGTGTAGCGACGAAATGGTGAAGGAAACGTGCTATTTATCTTTAGTTAGGCCTCAAATTGAGTATGCGGCGAGCATCTGGGACCACTTCCAAAAAAATAGTAATTGTAGAATTGAATAGGGTTCTTGAAAAACTCGTACCAAAGGACACAAAACGTCAAGCATTCAATACAGAATCTGAGGTAGATATGCGGAGACTCAATGCTAGATTAAACTTATCATAAAGATATAAAGCGTGTTGTTTTGCATCCGATAACTGGAGACATGATTAGGCCTCCTAATTATTATATTGGTATGGCCGACAATTGCCACAAAATTAGAGATTTAAACCGTCGAACTGATAGAGTCAAGTATTTATTTTCCCGCGCACTATTCGCGAAAGTAATAAAAGGGAGAACAACTAAGAAAATAATAGGCACACGCTGTCGAAAATAGGGATTAAATTCCTACAAACACTCTCCAAGTCTGGGGTTCCCCGCCGTGCGCCCTTGTGCTAGGTGGGTTGTAGGCGAATGTATATAAAGCCTATTATGTTTGCCAATTGTCCATTCGGAATGCGTAGAATACTAACCGGTAATAAGTGTCTGACTTGCATGTGTAACTGCCCTCTTTTGACGCATTTTCCTGTCCTCTTTGTCTGGGCATAGGGATAGCTGCTTGCCGTGTAATACTCGTAATATACATATGTGGGCATGCTCTCTAATTGGGGTTCGGTCGCCCCCTTTCCGCGCGGTTTTTGGTGGATCGCGAGATGTTAGGTGCATGAGGAAATAGAGTGAATGCATATACGTAGAATGGCTGGTGACCTACCACTCCCTGCCACACATCCTTGCGGGGTATTGGGTAGATGTAGAGATAATTGTTATGTGAATTCATAGATTTAAAAATGTAAACGATGATGGCAAATAATGCTGATGCACAGCCTTCCGATTCGGTAGAGATCGGCCATTTGTATTTCTGGAAGACGTCGTTTCTTCAAGGCCTCTGTTTCCCGTTCCGATGCCCTGCAAAGGCATGTATTAATGGAGCGCGCCCTTGGATACAAAGTATAGAAATGAAATCCGAAGAACAGTCGTATCCGAAATGAAATGAAAGGGAAAAACAAAATGAGAAGGTTTCAGCTGTGGATAATGGTCGATTTTCCAGTCGAGAGAGGGGGCAATGGGGTGAAAGGAGCGGGCCGCCGGCAGCGGGCCGCTTCCGGAGTAAATCGAGCTGTAAATAAAACCTCTCTCTTGGCAAACCGAATCACATCAAGGACATCCAGTAGGGAGACGAGTTAAATTCAAGATGGACTACGATATTTTCCGAAGGGATCAAAAATTGCTTCAAATTGTGAAATAGTAAGTTAAAATTAGAATAATTCTTTGACGATTAAACAGAACGCGATCGATGCCCACGCATAGGGAATTAGAGACTCTATCTCAGGATAGACCTGTGATCAACAAGATAGTTAGTTACCTTTGGTTAACAAGGGACTCCGCATTTCTTTTTTACATTCTGAAAGTCGAAATTTTTTATCGCAGAATGAATTTATTTCGAATAAGTATTGTTCACAATGCGATCTCCTCGGGAAAGTGCAATAAATAAACCCATTTGCGGATGACACCGAAAAGTACGCTCCAATAAAAAACGGCCCCATTAAATGCTCGTTTTATATCGTTCAATCGTTATGAAGGCTAATTTTAGATTAAGAAATCAATGGCAAATAATATGTGAAACCCGTGCAGTAGATATATGTATATCATAGAGGCCACCGATTGTTCTCGTTGTTAAAACAATTCCATGTTAATTGAATATTTATATGGAATGCTAACATCCTCATGATGGAGACACCATCAACACGCCCAGAGTGATATACGACACCAAGTCCCTTTGCCCATCATTCACTCAACGGACGACCTTCGACATTATTATTATTCATAAAATACCTTACCATCAAATAACTACATGACGCCCCTTCTCCAGTCACAATATCTGACGAACGAGATACCCTTTAACGTGTCCCTAGGGTGGAATGCGGGCGCCCAAAAATTGCCGCGTGAACCAATGAGATGGCGGCGCCAGCGGGCGCTAAACACCGTATCCAGGGTAGCTATTTCCTAAGTGTCTAAATGGTCAGTGGTTGGCGACGAATAATCAGCCATCGCACTGACATCTATTCTGATAACAATTGTCATCGCGGGTCATCAATCTAATGATTGCTTTGCTTCGCAGCTCCACAGTCAATTATTTTGTTCATCCTCCAACCTCTTCATAGGTCTTCTGCAAATCCGTGCCCTTTGACACCTATCGCTGCACGTTCCACGCGCTCCAGTCTCCGTTGAACGATACTTCATCCCTTTTCGACGAATATCTCTTTCTTCCTCGGGTCATCTTGTCTAAGAAGCCAAATGTTCCGATCGTTTCTTTTGATGAGGGATCTAATCAGGCATTTCATCTTATTTTCCAAAGAACCGTTTCTTCCTACACTCCACTCGAACTCGGTCGCTTTCATGCGCGGTACAAACATTCATATGGCACCGGGTGGCGTTTTTTTCTGCTGGCGTCATTTTCCGTACCTCAATGCGGCGAATAACTCTGCGATTTTATGAAGCACTTCCCTTATATAGTATATTCGCTTTTGAAATGTATCTAAATGTTTCACGACACATGGTTGTATTCATCCCTTCTCCATCCGCTCGCTTCGGTGTGATAAAATCTCAGGCGAAAGAGTTCGCATTTTATCGATTTTCACGAAGGAATCGATAAATAAAACGCCGCGATAGAGAGCACCTGATGATTACGCGAGCACCTCGAAGGTGGTCGCGATGCACGAGGATAAGATCGCCCCCGCGCACCACGTCGCATCCTTCTCGCCTCGCACCTCCCGACAACAGCGTCTGGAGAATATTCACCCTCGATATTTTACGATCCATCGATCGAATCCCGTTGCCGCCTCTTGCGACTTCACGCCTCCGCGAAATGTCTGGGGATTGGGGCTCGCCTCATCCCGACTCCTTCTTAACGATTCGCAAAAACGTAACACCCTGCCATGAAAGACTCGTAACATTTTTAAAGTTATGGTATGCCGTGAGGCTTTGAAGCGTCACATCTTCATTTATTATTTGTTTTCCACTCCGACTATAATGGATCCCGGCTCTTCCTGTCAGAAACCTCTTTCACCTTTGGCTGAAATCTAAGCAACTATATGCGCAATTAGAACAAGGATTGAAGATAACAGGTATTCGTGGATCCCATGTGGTCAACCCCTCGGGCTCTAGTTCACCGGGTGACCACCAGGGAGTGCGACGACTTCACTCTCCATGCAGCAGTCATGCAGACAGACTCAGTTTCGTTACCTACGCATCACACCCAGATTCCCAGTCGTAAGGAAAGATCGTCATGAATGGCATTTTTAAATACTAAAATGGCGTAAAATAACATGAAATTCATCGGAAAATCACTACTAATTTTTTTAAGTTTTTTCTTGTCAAATCAACAATTTCACTCTTTAATATTCATATTACAACTTATGGTTGACACTCGTTTACACCGATGGCGAAATATGTTAGACATTGGATTTTTATATTCCAACTAAAAATGTACGATTTATTTAAGCCTACAATACGATAAAAATATACGGGCTGAGTTATCAATTGATGGGCAAAAGCCTGCTGTAAGATTCACTTACACAGCCACCAAAGAACGCACGCGAACTAAACTATTCTGCGTACTCCCACGGGACCCTCTAATGTATATTGGGACGCCACGTGTCGCCGAATCCTGGCGAACAAAAGCGGTAAGAGGTGTGTGACCGCATTCTAGCAAGCCGCATTCTAGCAAGCACCGATTGCATCCGAAGCACCGCCCCTCGACCGGAGTCACCGATGAAGAGAGCGCGCGCGCGGGAGGGCGTCGATGAAAGTGTCGCGCAGGTCAGATATATCCTCGAGAGCACGAGGCTATTTAGCACTCGCGGGCACCACTCGGTGGCTCGTGTTCACCCGTCGCCAAGCCCACGTGATGCGAATGCTTGAAATAACGACGTCTTCATCGCCAAGCAACGGAAGCATCGGCAAAAAAACAAAAGAGGCATGCTGCCCATTGTTAAATCTCTAAAGGGCCAAATTAGTGCGCGCTCTGTTGCCACTGAGCGCAAGCGCTGGAGCGGGTGTCCAACGTGATAATATCGTCCAGAGGGAGAAATAAAACGCGAATTCGCCATTTTCAACCCTTTTCCCTGGCATTTATTGTGTTTCCCAATCAATTTCTGCTGATGTGCTCCGATCGAGGGGCAGAACTCAAGCGCACGGACCAGAAAATAGACAACCCGGCCTCTTTTCACCGAATCTTAAACCGGACCTCATCACTTCTGGGGCCGGAGGTCCACATTTCCGCTACAGTCACCTTGACGATACGGAAGTTGTGACGCCACTGCCCGAGCAAATCCCGGAAGTTGGGACATTAAAAATCGACATGTGCTGGCCCCGCGAATCCACAAATTCGGCATTTCGCACATCATCTCGCCTATTTCGAGGCCCTCCATAGAATGGCGTCTGCTTTTTCGCGCGGATGGCGCCTACGATAAGCACGATCTCTCAACGCTTGAACCCTGATGGGCGTGCCTGCTTTGTTTTTCACCGTTGCCACTTGCTGAACAAGTTAGGGTGCCTAAAAGGGCATTTATTTCATTGTTTCCGCTAGTTGAGTAGTTTATTTCCCTTTCAAATGAATGTTATCCTCACTCTGAATCCCTATAGCAAAAACCACCGTTGCTTAGTGCGCATGGAGAAAGGTATTCATGTCTCATTGCTATGCCTCATTTTCTTCTCCTTCTCTGATCTTTCGCCTTTAAACGCCTTCCCTTCCAGTCTTCGCTCAAATACTTCGAAATCCCGCTATCTTCTTGCAAGGTTCGCTTCCCTGTATCGACTGTCCATCACAAACAAATCGAATAGAGTCAATCCTTTCCCTATCCTTCCCCCCCCTTCTCTCCCCCGTCATCCTTTCTTCCGACCCCCCAACTCCTCCGGCCCTGCCCTCTATTTGTTTACATCGCTCTCTCTCTCTCTCCACCCTTTCCCTATTTGCGATCTCCTCCCTTGGTCCCCACACTCCCCCATTCAGCATCACTCTCCTACTCGGGCGAATGGATTGCTCCCCGCCTTGCCCTTCCACGAGCTCTGCCGCCGCCAAGAAACTCACGAAAGAGATCCTCGCCTGATCCATTCACCCCCGTGCCGCCAGCGAACCGCGCCGCGGATCTTGAGGCGAGCATCGCCTTTCCACCGCTAACAATATGCGCCAGCCAAATTCATGCCATCTACTCCCAGAGCAGAATCAATTTTGATTGGTGGACGCTGATATCCATAGAATATTCTCATTATTTAAAAATAGGTCGTTTATGTCGCATGAAATGCTCCCAGTTCCTATCAATGGTGGATAGACAAGACAAAATTCAGCCTCTCAGAAAAGAAATACGTGGTTATTCCACATATATTTTATTAAACACGACCCGGGTTACGACTTACAGAGTCATCATCAGGTGTAATCATCTGGTGTAGACTTTGTAAGTAGAAACCTAAGTCGTGTTTAATAAAATATATGTGGAATAACCAAGTATTTCTTTTCTGAAATGAATCGCTTCCACAAAGTGACGCCTGAAACCATTCTATTGAAATTCAGCGTGTTATTGAATATAGAAAGGGTTTACCTACATAGGCAGTGATATCAATAATGATAGCCAGATGCACTCGAAGCTGAATTTAACGGGCAAAGTCAATTAAAGCTGAGATAACTATTAATTCGATAGTGAATATAATTCGTTGACTGCAAATTTAAACAATCTGGAGGCAAGAAAAAGGTGTACGCCTGGGAAAGATCACATTTCATGGGGGTGTTTCACACATGGAGTGCATAGCAACATTAGAGGGACCATTTGACCTGGGTCATTGCCCAGAAGGGAGGAGAGGACTTGAAGACTCGCTCGGTATTTGATGGAACCGGAAAGTATTGACAATACTAAACAATACAAATAAATATCTCTCATTTAATTGGAAAAGGAAAAAGGCGAAGTCATTAGCTTGAGTGAATTGTGAGAAGTACACAAGAAGGTTGCTTCAAGAGGAAGGGATTCAGGGAAGGGCCGAGACTCCACACTACGCGGTACTCTGTGCAGATTGCAATATTCAAACGAAGAAAAGAAACGCTGAGCAATCGCTATTGAGACACACATAAGAAGAGCTAGAAATCGATTAGCAAATTTGAAGACCGAAGAATATGCCACGTGTGCCACAAACCACATGAATCGAACCAAAATAGGTTTCAATGGGTGAGGGAAGCTCGCCTTTACAACAAGCACATATCGAGTGAAAATCACAAATTGAGAGAAAGGAGGAGGGGGATCCCTTCCTTTTCCTTGTCGTCCCGTGACTTTTAAAACTCAAGAGAGAGGTGATACTTCTCGTCATCTTTACATTTTTCAGAGCAAAGGGTAGCGATAGCTGTTGACCGCCAGAGTTTATGGGCCTGGCGTCATCATCAGCAGATAATCACGGTCAATAACACTGAAAGCATTGCATTAATCTTGATGGCAACAGACATTTATGATGAGGGGTGTTAGCGCACGACTCCTACATGAACAAATGTTACATCATGCAAGAATTTGATTACATATTTTCTCACACAAACTTTCGTGCCCGTAAAAACATGAGAGTCGACGAGTTATCTCCTGTTGGTTTACAGGGCAGAACTCGTGATAAGGGCTGATTATGCATGCTGCGGGAATGAGAAACCATTCCCGCAGCATGAAAATTGAAATTAAAATCGAGATCATCTGAGCATTCCAGCCAAATAACTCATTTTGACGCCAGTAACAAATTTATTGCTCGTGATCCTATCGGAAATTTCGCGTGAGGAAATAAGGAAGTTTTATTTTGGTCAAACATTTTTCAAAAGCCCGTTTCCGTCTAGTGGCAAAGCGTCACGTCGATAACCCATGAGACTGCTGGACAGTAGCTGGGGTTTGAGGGTCCGTTTGGTGGGATTCCCCTCTTCGTTCAATGGAGGATTCGCACATCACTTTGGAAAATCAATTCTGTGATTAAGGGCCTAACATTAACATTTTTTTTTAAATCAGAGACACACTGCCAACAAAAGATTGAATTCGTGAGTAGGGTCACGTCGAATCGTTTGTATATCTTTTAAAATTTGGCAGAAAATTGGTGTAAAATTTCACTTTGACCCTCAGTACTCGGCGACATTTTCGCACGCATCTCAGCGTCCTCGAAATATGAAATAACCTCCTGATCTCCTTTTAAGGCCACTGCGTGCCTCGGTGTGGCGCACCGCGGACATTTAGGTGGTCGCTGTGCAATTGTTCATCAGCACCGCTCCCTCCCTCCCTCAAGGCTCCCTGGCATCACTCGCCCCCTCCCCCCTCCCCCCGGATGCTCACTCGTGGGCACTTGGCGGAGCTCGGGGCAAGTTTAAGTGGTGGGTGGCGCTGGGATTTCAGGGGGCGGCAGAACGTCATCCGGCGGGGGGAGAGAGAGAGGGAGAGAGGAGGGAGGAGGAGGAGGAGGTCGCGATGGAATCTCACCCTCTCTGACTCTAAGAGACGAGAGCAATTACCCGGCTTCCGAGCAAGTTGGGCGATGCTAGTTTTTTATTATAATATTAACGTGGAGACAAAGAGAAGTATCTAACTATCCGGGAAAGTGCTCCGGTCGCTTCTCGGGAGGTGGAAACATTCCGGGAGAGAGCTGGAATAACTTCGCCAAAGGGCTTAGGACGTGGCTGGCGAAGGTCTAAGAGATACCTGCGATAATAAATAGATCTCAAACGCTTGCTTTGGTGTCCCGTTCAGGGTGGGAGGGTGGCGGGCGCGCTGCCGAAAGAATTGAGCGAATGGAGCGCGCTGCATCCGCGCACGTATATTGTCCGGAGGGAAAAGTTCCCGCCTTCCTGCGGACACTCGCCATGGGCCTGCATATTTTTTTCCCGAGACAAGGACATAAAAGAGGTGAATTGTGGGATGTGTGGGACCAGTGGTTGCGAAAACGTATTCCCATTAAGAAAACATTTTAAATTTTTAACGGAAAGGATTTAATTAGTGAGCAAACTCTCAAAATGTCGTATTCGTGCCTTAAATTTTAAAGGCTAATTGTGATTCTTTTACCTCTTGAATTTGAAGCTTTGAAACTTCGGAATGCATTTTCAGAAATACCTCCTATTTCCCTACCAATATCCCTAAAGCCTCCGATGCTGAACTTATGCCTATGAAATTACGCAAAATTCTATCTTGTAATTTGTCTATGCACTTATCTGATAATTCGTATGGTGTAACAGAAAATGTGGATTCGGGAGATCAGTTTGGGTTTTATAAGTTTAACTTAATGACAATGGGCAATCTATCCTATTTAGACGCCAAACCATAAATCAGTTCACAAGTCCCTTTAACCAGCATATGCTTGGAGTCTGCCGATTGTAAGGAGTGGTGATTTACTCGCTATTTATCTTAACTAAATCAGAGGCGAATTCAAAAGTTTAATTACTGTTTACATTTATATTTCAAACCGATATTTAACAATGACCAATTATTCACCGTTGCATCGGTATACGGTTGTCATTTCACCACTTGAGAATGCATGTCGGAATAACGGTAAGTTGGTACATTGGCCTTGATGATTGTAGACATGGCGATGGACTTTGGGGCACTTGCCAGCGCAAATACTACTTCAAGCATGCATTTGAACAGACGTTCTCTCATGGCCGCGAAGACTCGCAGACAAACGTGCCCAGTTGCACCGTGCAGTCATTGGTATGTTTGACTGCATCTTTTGATTTCCGTCGCGAAGCATATGCAGTATATTTGGGTGCTTGGGATCGATTTTATCGCGATTTCGTGTCTCATAGGAAAGCACGAACAATTGAATCTGTCGATGGCGATCTTTCTTATTTCATGAATGCCTCATAAATGGAGGCTCTGACTCCTGTGGAAGACTCCAGAGGTATTCATATCATTGTCTTTAATTTTTTGGCGATTGAGAATTGGACATTTTTTCTACGCGCAGTCGCTGATACCAAAAATGTCTTTGATAATTGTTCAAATATTTCAGCGCCTTCATTACTCAACGCATAAATTATCTTCCTCGCGACGGATTTATTCTGCGTATACGATGTCTGGTCTGAGTAATTATTTGTCGACGTGCACTTTCGTATGAATATGAAAAGACTGATTTGCGATTTTCATCGCCAGCATTTTTCTATCCGTGCTATTTCTAATAACTTTCAAGGATGCGTCATAATTTTGAAAGCGACGCGACTCTAGTTGGAGAACTATCCTATGAAGCAAACAATTTGCGTCCCTTGAATGGGATGAAATTGCCGAGTCAGGACGAGAATTAGGGCGAGAGGGCGACTTGAGGAGTCTGCATGCCGGAAGAGCTCACTGGCACAAGGGGAGTCAAGGCTAATACCATTGTACGCCGTATCCATCTGCGTTTGAAAAATTTTGTCATTTCTTCGCACCACTGGCTGATCATTGATTTACGTTCAGAAAAGTGTGAAACCCTGTTTCGATGCTTCTTAACCGATTTCAAAAGAAATAAAACCAACCATCCCTGCGACAATATTGATTCCCAATATGTCACTGTCATTTTCCGCCTCTGATTATCAAATCCAAATGATTTCGACACAGCACGACGCTCGTTGGAAATACTCAAACAAAACATAAACATTTTTGAGCGATGCATTGAATATCTCGATACAGCAGAGAAGATAGGAAAAAGGGGGCCATTGCTAACGTGTTTGCGATGATGCATTTCTCCAGCTCCGAATTGTTCTTCTTTGGGGGGTTCGTGGCTAGGGGGTGAAAAGGTCTCGATGCAGACTCCGATACCAGACAGCCCCTCCCCCATCCTCCCTCCCACAACCACTTCCCACTCCTGCTCGTCGACATTGCTCTCCCACGATACACACACACACGCACGCACACGCGCACGCACAAATAGGCGACCCCTTCGGTCCAGAGTGCCCTCTTCGCCCCACCCCACCCCCCCACTACTACGCCCGGATCAAATCGCCCGAGGCCGAAGCGAGCCTAAGTCCACTTTGGGGTCCGCTACGTGCGGAGACGCACATGATTAAGATAAGGCTGGCGAAGAAGGGAGCGGGGGGGGGTTGAAAGGGCCTTTCGGGCGGGTGAGGACAACCGTCGAGGACGGGCAAAGCAGGAGCTGCGAAACGTACGAAGAAAAGGAAGAGATGGCCGCGAACGCGCTGTAAAATAAAAACTATCGAAGATTTGCTCACTTTTTCCTCACTTCAGAGCGTCTTCTTGATCATCAGAGTAGCCATCTTCATGGTTCATTATGAAAGTAATGCGCATGGTTTTATTATAATGTGACTCTCCATGGCAGCGCGGTTAAACCGGTGGGTTAATGTTGTCGGGTGTCTGCCCTTCCAACTTAGCCGGTCGCCAGTTTGCGCCGAGCAGTCTGAGCGGAAAGACGTGCCTCCGCGTTAAGTGTGTTTTACGACTTTGAGCACGGCGCCATGGAGCGTTGCCTTGGAGATGGGCATAACGAATCCCCCAAACGCATACTTCCTAAGAATGCGTGAATGAGCAAGTCTCGCACAAAAACGTGCTTATTGTCTTCTTTGATGCCCAAGTAATCCTCCATTTTCAAGTTGCACCTTTGGAAGAAACCGTCAACTTAGCCTTTCACCAGGAGGTGCTCAAAAGATTGAAACGCCTGGTCGCGCGCGTGAGGGCTGACATGAAAGACATGGTCAACCTCCACCATGACAATGCGGCCAGCCACACGTCCTTCATCGTTACCGGTTTTCTGGCCCGTTGCATCACCCCGGTGGTCCCATAGGCCCCTTACACTCCCGACTTGGCTCTGTGCGACTTTTTATTTTGTATTCCCGAATGAAGAGAGAGCTGAAAGGTGAGTATTGGGAGACCAAGGAAAACATACAAAAGCATATTGCAAAGTTCCTGAGAGAGATTCAGGGTACCTTCCAGGCGTGAGACACGTCTCCGCAAGTATATTGATGCAGGGGGAGAGTATTTTGAAGAATTTTAAGCATTTGTACAGGTACTATCGATGGTAATATCATCAGGCAACATTTTTCCCAGAAAATGCGCATTACTTTTATAGTGGACCCTGTATCATTAGTTGGCAATTATTCTGGCGTGATTAAGTTATGCGAGTACAACACGGTACAACCTCCACTTTACACGCTCCTCAAAACACCGACATTGTCGGCAGGCATTGTGTTGGTGCGACAATCGTCCAACTATTGCCGCAAGATTTTAAACTTTGAAGTCGACGATGTCCAAAGCTACAAAGTTGTCCTCGTCTGGGACCTACATACCCTATTCATATTAAAGTAATTCCATTGGAAAATTAATTATTAATTCACCTTTAAATTTAAAAAAATCCTGACTTAAAACTTTTTATTGTCCTGAATGAGTAAGGTTTCATTTTGCAGCAGGGGCCCGTGCACCAGCAGAGGGAAATAGACGCACCCAGGCTGCTGCGACATCCCCAAACTAACAAAAACACCGCAGAAGAGTCAAGATGCGTATTGACGTGATATGTGATTCTCAGCAGAGAGAAATTAAGTTGAAACATGCTGCTCTTAATATGGCAAGAGAACAAGTGCGAAGTATATAGTATACCAAAACACAGATAAATATAGTTTCACAACGGAAGTATGAAGTACTCTGATGCCGTTTGAGTCTTGGCAGGCAAGGTTAACGTCAGTGTTAACAAAGTTCTTGGCGTTATCTTTAGCAATTTTTATTTTGCGGCATCCTCAGAATATACTCGTATCTGGGAAATCCCTTTCTTGAAATCGTTCGTTTCGCAGCCGGGGCTCGGATTTCGTCGATTCGATTACGGGTTACGTTGATATTTTGAGTTTTGGGCATTATAAGGATGGGCGGAACTAGAGTATTCATGGGAAATTTCTCTATTTTTTCAGTTACCGGTTTCAGTTACCACTATTTCAGGTCGCGGTAGTCCAGGGGATACAGCATTCGACTACTGCCCGGAAGGCCCGGGTTTCCCGGGGAGGCCTCTCTGGGCACCTGCACCTACAACTCAAGCTATGTGATTTTTCGAGTACCAGATCCTCCTGGGAAACCATAGCCGGTACAGGGAAAGGAACTGGCCCCCCTAGACTGAATTTCACACGCTTAGCACTGGGTGAACGCTATGATCACCTACAAAACCGACCTTCGGGATGATTACTGTGCTTATGGTCTATATATATATATATATATATATATATATATATATATATATAGACCATAAGCATATATATATATATACATATATATATATATATATATATATAGTACAATACACAGTAACACATAATATAGAAACACAAAAAAAGAGAACACTCACACGTATTTTCTTGATATTTCGACGGAAACAATCCGTCTTCCTCTGAAGATATAGAAGTAATGAGTCATTACTTCTATATCTTCAGAGGAAGACGGATTGTTTCCGTCGAAATATCAAGAAAATACGTGTGAGTGTTCTCTTTTTTTGTGTTTCTATATTATGAGTTACTGTGTATTGTACTATTCGGCACTTCCGTGTTACGTCTATGAAAGCATATATATATATATATATATATATATATATATATATATATATATATACATATACATATATATATACCTATATATCTACATATATATGTATTAATATATATATATATGATCTATATATGATCTATATATATGGTCTATACATATATATATAGACCATACCCTCCTCGGACTACAACCTTGACGTGGTGAAAGGGCTTGCGGTCAAACGCATGCCAGCGACGACATTGACACGCGTGACAAGAAACCAATGGAAACCATCGCACACGTGAATGGATTCGAAGGCAGATCGAATTTCGTAGGCTCGAACTCTCTGGGATATTGGATGAACGCGCGAACGAAGCAATTCACAGTTTAAGGATTTTTACCCTAAATTCGGAAAAAAATTCTGTATAAATTAATACTTGTTGTTAGTTACAAATCACTTTTATGCCGTAAATGCTAATGATAAAATCGGTTGAGCCTTCTCATGGACTGTAACCTTGACGTGGTGGAATGGCTCGTGCGTTCCGATGACCCCTAGAGCTGTGCTGGCGGGAGTAATAATAATTGCTCCTGGTAGGGCCACCCATGCCAGATAGGTCGAAGGTTAGGAGCCAGACGAAAAGTAGTCCACGCAGCGTCTGTTCCTCAGTGAGGCGGCTGCAATGGCGTCTGACCCCAGTGGGGCGGCCAGTAAGTGATGGTGTCACGTTAAAAACACTATTAAGGAAGGCAACGGGAAACCACGTCAATTATCATTCCCAAGATAAATATGATGGACAAAACAGAGATTTTGATTCCTGGCAACTACGGGGCTCGGCCCTATCGGCGTTGTGTCGTGCTTAGAAAGGTATCAGGCAGATTATATCCTGGTTATACACAGGTTTAGGAACAGTGTGAAAAATTCGCATAGCTTCCCGGGAGCGGATGCGGACTCTGACCACCACTTAGTGGTTATGAAATGTAGCGTCCGTTTCAAAAAGATAAGGCAGGGGCGGCAAGTTAGAAAATGGAATGTAAAAGCATGTAATGGTTTGAAAAGAAAGGAATACAAACAGGCGGTAGAGGAAATCATGGAGGATGGTAAAGAGCTCAGTGCTATCGAAGAAAAATGAGAAAGTATCAAGAAATGGTTGTCGAAAGCCGCAAAAGACACTATTGGAACCGTTAGCGCTAAAAGGACTAGGAAACCATGGATCACGGATGAGATGATTAAAAAGAAGGATGAGCGGCGAAAATGGAAGAATGTTAATACAGAATAAGGCAAAATGAAGTACAAAGAGTTAAACAACAAATTGAGGCGGGCAACTAATAAAGCAAAAGAAGCATGGTGGAAGACGCAATGCGAGGATATGGAAAGTTTGCAGAGAAAGGGTGAAATTGCTGCGGAGTACAGCAAAGTTACATCTTTATCGGGAAGTAAAAAATCAAGATATATGATAAAAGTTAGAGAAAAGGCGGGCAATATAATAGGTGATACGGGAAATATCCAGGAGAGATGGAAAGAATATATAGAACTGTATTTTAAATACCTTAGACCACCAAAGTTAGACATGGAAAAGGAACATGACGTAGAGGAAGATAGCTTAGGTCCAGGCATTCTAGACAATGAGATAGACAAGGCATTAAGGGAGATGAAACTAAATAAGGCCGTGGGGGTGGATAACATTCCCGCGGAACTATTGAAATGTTTAGGGAAATGTGGGAGGAAGAGGCTATATGGGCTGATTCGTAGTATTTATGAGGAAGGAATCTGGCCGGAAGACTTTGTGAGATCAGTTTCAGTTCTTGTTCCAAAAAAGGTAAAGGCTACATCATGTGAGGACTACAGGACGATAAATTTGATATCCCATGCAGCTAAAGTCGTTCTCAGGATCATAAACAAAAGGATAAAGAGTAGGGCAAAATGATTACTTAAGGGATGATCAGTTTGGGTTTAGGAAGGGAAGAGGTACGCGTGATGCCATTTCAGTATTGAGATTATTAATGGAGAGGAATATAGAACACAACCAGGAGGTATTTGCCTGTTTCGTAGATTTTGAAAAAGAGTTTGATAGAGTGAATTGGGAAAAACTAATGAGTATTCTACAGAAAGTAGGAATAGATTGGAGGGAGAGGATGCTAATCCGCAACCTGTACATGTCTCAGACTGCTCAGGTACGAGTGTGGAACGGGGAGTCCGGTTGGGCAGTATTAGGAAGAGGTGTAAGGCAGGGTTGCCCATTATTACCGTTGCTGTTCAACCTGTATGTAGAGGAAATGATTGAAGAGGCATGGGAAGAACTTGAGGTAGGAATGAAAGTGGGCGGGGAATTCGTAAAAGTAGTTAGGTTCGCTGATGACCAAGCTTTAGTTTGTCAGTCAGCCAAGGGGTTGCAAGTATTGCTGAGTGAATTGGAAATTCAATGCGACAGGTATGGGATGAGAATTAATATTAATAAAACAAAGGTTATGCGATTTTCTAGAAAGAAAAATGCTAAGCTTAACATTAAAATAGGAGGGCAAAAACTAGAGCAGGTAGAACAGTTTACGTATCCCGGAAGTGTTTTGGACCAACACGGTCAAAGTAGTAGGGACGTAAGGACATGAATTGCGTTAAGCGAAAGAGGCTTTCACAAGGAGGAGGGAGTTAATGACAGAGACGTTGAGTAAGGATATTAAGAAAAGACTCGTAAAAACTTTGATATGGAGCGTAGCTATGTACGGCGCGGAAACGTGGTCATTGAAGCAGGAGGATAGACGTAGATTGGAGGTTTTTGGAGTGTGGGTACGGAGAAGAATGGAGAAGGTGAAATGGACAGAGAAGAAAGAAATACTTTGTATGGTGAGCGAAGAGAGGGGTTTGTTGGGAGAAATCCTTTGGAGGTAGGAACAGTGGCTGAAGGGGGTATTGACAGGCAGGGGGATGTTGAAGACTGTAATTGAGGGGAGAATGTTAGGCAAACGAGGAAAAGGAAGGAGCAGGATAGGGATGTTGGACGGGATGAAGGGAGGAAGAAAGTACTCAGAGCTGAAGAGGGACCTGATGTAGAGTAGGATGTTGTGTTTTGCTAGGGGTCACAAATTATTTAATGAGTATTTATGTCCATCCAAAAACCTACCTTAACCGGTAGATTACCTAAATAATAATAAACAAAGACAGATAGAGAGACAATATTGTCTTTATTCCTCCGCAAAGGGAAGAAACACGACGCAGGTTGTATAGGCTGGTCACACACACGTGCGGGGTCAACGCGGCCCCCTTCGCCCTCGGAAGAGTCCTACGAATTGGCGGCGCTTTGAAATGCAGGGGCCGCTTTGCTATCTCTTGGATTCGCGCAGGGATTCGGCCCTCATTCCACCGCGTTTTACGTGTCATCTCCGGAGAACAGCGAGTAAACCGGAGTCCCAGATATGCCGCGCCACTCGCCGTCGGTTGGGGTCACCCTCCAGGGACGCGATAAGCCGTCAGCCGTTGCTGGTCAGTTATCTCCGGGTCCGAACGACCGCGGATATCGTCGGGGCCGCGAAATTTATTTCAGGGGCGGGATGCGAACTCGCACTTTGCAAATACGAAGGTGACTCAATCCTTAATGACTCTGCGCAGCGTCGAAGTATTGAAGGACGACAAGAAAATGGTTTTTGTCTTGAAAATCAAAATATTATAATTCGGTCATCCATAGATCGTATTTTATCATGACTAAATACACGGGTTCTTGTTAAAAAGCTTACAAAGCCGATACATCTAGGAAACAGATTCACTCGTATTTCGACCACAGGGATATTTACAAAAATATTCACACAACAAAAGGTAAAAGTACTGTCCTTACAAGTAATCATGCTAGTGCCTATGAGAACAATTTACAACGAGAAGATTCTTATGCAAAGAGTGGGAGGAATCACTGGTTTTTAACGCATACAAATGTCCCAATTTGTCACAAATTGGCCGGCCAGAGCCGCAGTATCTCAAATCACATCAAATTCCACTGTTAATTGCAAACTAAAGTTTCATATATTTTAATGGATCATCATCACGCCCTCTTTGAAATTTACGTGTATCGAAATAATTGCGACCGTTTTGAGGCCGATATGTGTTGAGAGAAAACTATGACGAATATCAAATAAATGCACGCCCGACGATGGCTCGAACAAATGAAGGCAATTACGGATCCCCGAAGGCGCAATACTTGAAATAAATGGCGCGCCCGACTGGCCCTCGTGGTCCTTAACATTCAGTGGGAAAAGATCCTGAAGAGGTCTGTTGCCCAAAACAGGGCTTCCTGGTAGGTGCACTGTTATACCCCTATTAAATGTCATTGTTAAAATTGTTACCTGTTAAATATTTGTACACCTGCTTGGATAAATAAACGCTTGAAATGGAACGGCCCTCGTGGTCGGCGTCGAGGGCGATCTCTTTCGCCCTCGACGCCGATGTTTCTACGCAAGCACTCGTCGTGCGATTGACACGGCGCCCTGCACTGTTGCCCAAGTTATGGCAAAGTTTCGATAGCATATTAAAACCGCCTTTTCTCATCTTCTTCATAATGTCCCACTTGGGGACGGCAACAGCTTTACAGGAAAAAGAATAAGCCATTCCTCTCAAGGACTGACAGTGTTCTCACACTCTCTGATTTGAACATGGCAATCTAACAAGATTATACATAATGAATGAAACAGCCACTCACTAGTTTTTCAATACTGCCCCCCGGGTGCACGAAATGAGAGATCTCGCAGCCATTCTTTAATTACCATTATCTAAAGACCAGACCTTTCATACAGGATTGGGTGTGGTTTTTGTACACTGCGTGAGGGGACGCGATCAAATATTCTCCACAAGGAACTCAAACACCACGACACAGCCCGGGGCCGGACGTTATTTAATTCGTATGCTATGAGGAGCAGGTTTGTGGGCTAATTTAAGGCCAGTCACGGCGATAAATAAATAAATAAATATATATATATATATATATATATATATATAATATATATATATTATATATATATATATAAATAATATATATATATATATATATATATATATGTATATTTATATATTTCGAGACTAATACGTTTTTGGCCGGAAAATGATCGAAATGGCCCCTGTTTGAAGTCCAAATGGAAACGCGAGATCCGGTGAGGTGAAATTCATTTTAGAAAGCGAGTCGACCTCGCACGCACACATCAGAATCGATAGCCAATCGCATTTACACGGTTCGACTCTTCACGCACCTAATAGGAATTATTTCGATTGTCGTGGTGCACAAAGGTCTCGTGATCGCCGGTGTGAATGATGGGAAGCCTCAGTTCCGCATTTACAAACGAATGGACATCATGCCACACTGTCTCGATTGTTCAAATTCGGTGAGAGTGGATCATGGCCATCGCTCGGGAAATAATCCTTAATTTTGAGCGCAATATCAGAGTCACAATCTGAACAATTCTCGGTATTTGTCGTAACAATGCGGTTTGTAGAGGTTGCGAACAATCCAGCTTTTGTCGAGGTTCAATAATCTCAGAGTCCTTGTTAAGTAAACCTCCAACGAGGCCGCCCAAGCATCCGCGCAAGGCCTTCCAACCCCGGAATACCTCAGAGGACAAATCATTCCGACAAATGCGGGAAGGTTCACACTGGCTTATTTTAGCGGCTGAATTCACTTCAACGCAGGGCGCGCTGCAGGTCGACCTACATGTGTGTGGGCGTGGGGGTGTTCGGGGAGGGTGTTTGCTCCTCCTCGCGGTCGCGGGGGGGTTGGAAACCAGTGGCGACGGAGGGACGAAGTTCGCTGCACTGGGCACATCGGCTCTTGGTGTCTGCCAAACTCTTAGCACGTAAGTAATTACCCACCGTGAGCCCACGGTACTCGGCAGATAAGCGGGCCATTTTTCTTTCCCTCCGCTTCGAACGAAGGCCGGCGCTAATAGCTACTCAACCGAAACCTTCTCCAGTCGAGCCGAAGAAATCCTTAAAAAATAAGGCGCGGTTGAATTTAACTCGAAGAATTTCTATGAAAATATTCTTTTCACGTAAACTTGGGGTGCATTTTCAATTTAGAGAACGGGCGTTACGCCGAGGAATTTGCTGGTGAGTGTGGCCAAAGAGAATGTTTAGACGAGGAGCACCAGATGCGACAGAAAGGCACGTGTGAAAGCGTGCAGAAATGAGACGGAGGCAAGAGAAACAAACGTAACAATCGAGTACCAAGGGAGAAATTAGTGCAAGGAGTAAAATTGCTGAAATAATTAAAACTAACACTTCGTACTTCATGTGCGAGTAATTTGTTCTCGGATGAAAACGCTACAAATGGAGAAGTCCCGAATTTTTACGCCCAATAGCTCAGAAAAGTGGGCGATTGGGTGGCTCTGTTATCGCGAAACGCATCAACGGGAACAGTATTACGAGAGTCTGTAGTCGGAAAGAAGGGTGAGCTAGGATATTCCGTCGGTCCAAAGGTCCCCGCAATAAAGCACACAGGAGAATATTTTTGTTTGTCCATCTTTCGTGCATGATCGCCTCTCTCACTTGGCCAAATCGCTCCTCGAACTGTAGTGTCATTTTAAAAGTAAACAAATGAGGTACGAATCCCGCTGTTTACTTCCCATAGAAGTGTCTATTCTATGGCCGTTTGTCCGATTGGAGAAAAATTCCGAAAAAGGATGAAAGAACGTTTGAAGCAACGGTAATGTGGATATTCTGGACATTCGACCAAATTCAGAAAATATCAAATGAATGAGAATTACTTTGAAAATAGATAAAGAATTTGATAAAGGACTCTGACAGGATGGACACCGAAATATTCCAATGCTTATGCGTTTGAGTTAGTTTCAGTTCCGAAGCGCATCTGCCCCGAGTATACACACACACACACCCACCCACACACACACGCACGCATGTACACTGCAGATGTGTTAAACGGAGCAGAACAACTGGGATTAGCTCCCCTGGAATACTTCGATAAATAAACAGGTATGAAGGTTAAGGTGAGGCGAACGATAGGAACAATAGGCCAATGTCAAACACAATCATAGGCTGGAAATAAAAAACGAATTCGGATGTGAAAATCAAAATATACCTCGAAGAAGTGAAGCTGAGAGCTGACTTGTGTGAGGATCCTTGAGTGGAGACTTTCACTTCAATTACTCACCTTTCGAATATGTCACAAATGCCGGGTGTGACATTCGTATTTAGCTGTGCAGTATTACAGCTTTTGGGCTTTGATTTGGAGAAGCAGGTCATTAGTTGTGCGTGAGATTGAAACACAGCAAATATGGATGCCATTTCACCGGGTTTCCAATCGAATCGATCCGAAAAAGCCGTGAATGTTTCCCCTAGTTTTATAAAAGGTCGGTTTTCATTGGATGTCGTCAGGAAATGTATTTAAGAAGCTTGGAATTGAGAAAAGCTCAAATTCTCGATTCGTCCACAAAAAATTACGTCCGAAAAGTACATTTAATCAGTGAGAATTTTATTGCTTTTATTTATAGATATTCCAAAGGACAAATTCTCAACAAGCAAAAATATACACTATGGTATAAGCGCATAAAAATTGTTAAAAAATTGCAATACGACTTTAAAGATGGCGTACGGCGAATAGTGGCCTCTTATAAGCAATCGAAAGGGTAAAAATGTTTAAGAAATTAGCGAGGCAGGTCAGCGATCCTCACGTACTAAACCGCTAACAAAAAACGCATTATTTTAACCCAAAAACGCAAATGACCGGAAGTTCGCGTCAGGATACGTTTATTTTCCAAGGACCACTTCCGGAAGAATAAATAAACAATAAAAAGTAGTCATTCCACGCATTATTTATCACTTCGAGAGAAAGAGAGAAAAAAGTGCGGAGGCTAGGCCTAAAGGCATCCTCCGAAACGCTAAAGACCCTGCCCCATCGCACCCTCAGTGGTCACGACTCATCCCGCCCTCTCCCCGTCCTCCCACCCTCCCCCCTCCCGGCAACCGCGCCCCTCCGCGGAAACCACAATTTCCCGAAGAACGAAAGAGTCCGGAGATTTGGACTGCGATCAACCGCTCCCAACAACCTAAACCAATCCCCCCCTCCCTCCTCCCCCCCGGTGGGGGAATCCCATTTCCTTCTACCTCCTTCGCGGGAGGAGTTTTACAGTCGGGATATCAACAGCAAGACACATGGAAAGTATGTGTGTACATGTCTGTGAGCATATATACACAAACACACACGAACAAAGAGATATATACATATATAATAAAAATATATGTTTCCATATTTAAATATAAATATATATATGTATGTATGATTATATATATATATATATATATATATATATATATATATATATATATAGATACAGGTATATATATACATTTATATGTATATATATACTTATATATACAAACACACACATATATATGTATATATATATATATATATATATATATATATATACATCTCGATGATGAAGAAGCACTCAAGAGAGCAATGAAACATTTGGACGGCATAATACGTGGAACACAAAAGTAAGCAATAGATAGCTCACAAAGGAAACTCACATTTTAGAAAGTTTGATCTTTCCTCTGAAGCCTTCTTCAGGTCAGACTAGAAGGTATTGGACGGGGACTATGGAAACTGGGGGTTGAGAGCTTCAGGGTATACTGAGAAGGGAAATAATTTTATGCATACAAATGTATAAAAACTTTGACTCATGCATTTATACGCAGAAACAATTGAAGTTTTTACGCATTTATGTCCTTGCTAAGGGGTGTCCATTTAAAATATATATATATATATATATATATATATATATATATATATATATATATAAGAGTATGTGTGTCAGTCGCGTTGGTCCAGTGGGTAAAGCGTTGGACTACTGACCGGAGGGTCTCGGGCTCGATTCCCGGGCAAAGTATTTTGTTCACCTGCAGCCCCACCCAAACTATGTGATTTTTCGGGTACCAGATCTTCCCGGGAAACCATAACCCTTTCAAAAGGGAAAGGAACTGGCCCCCATACCCTGATGTGGGCCTACTCTTCATCAGGTCCCTCTTCATCTCTGAGTACATTCTTCCTCCCTTCATCCTGTCCAACATCCCTATCCTGTTCCTTCCTTTTCCTCGTTTGCCCAACATTCTACCCTCTATCACAGTCTTCAACATCCCCCTGCCGGTCAATACGCCCCTCAACAACTTTTACTGCCTCCATAGGATTTTTCCCCTCTCTTCGACCACCATATAAAGTACTTCCTCATTTGTTTTTTTCTCTGTCTATTTCACCTTCTCCGGTCTTCTCCACACCCACATTTAAAAAGCCACCAGTCTACGTCTATCCTCCTGCTTCAATGACCACGTTTGCGCACCGTACATAGCCACGCTCCATATCAAGGTTTTAACGATTCTTTTCTTAACATCCTTACTCAACGTCCCTCTCATCAACTCCCTCCTCCTTGTGAAAGCCTCTTTGCCTAGCGCAATTCTTCTCCGTACGTCCCTACTACTTTGACCGTGTTGGTCCAAGACACTACCGAGATACGTAAACTGTTCTACCTGCTATAGTTTTTGCCCTCCTATTTCAATATTAACCTTAGCCTTTTTCTTTCTAGAAAATCGCATAACCTTTGTTTTATTAATATTGTTTCTCATCCCAGACTTGTCGCACTGAATTTCCAATTCACTCAGCAATGCTTTCAACCACTTGGCTGAATGACAAACTAAAGCCTGGTCACCAGCAAACATAACTGATTTTACGAATTACCCGCCGGCTTTCATTCATATCTCCAGTTCTTCCCATGCCTGTTTAATCATTTCCTCTGCATACAGGTTGAACAGTAACGGTGATAATGAGCAACCCTGCCTTACACCTCTTCCTAACACTGCCCATCCGGACTCCCCGTTCCCCACCCGCGCCTGAGCAGTCTGAGACATGTACAGGTTGCGGATTAGCCTCCTTTCCCTTCAATCTATTCTTATTTTCTTCTATATACTCATTAGTTTTTCCCAGTTCACTCTATCAAACGCTTTTTCGAAATCTACGAAACAGGCAAATACCTCCTGGTTGTGTTCTATTTTCCTCTTGATTAATAATCTCATTACTGCAATGGCATCACGCGTACATCCGCCCTTCCTAAACCCAAACTGATCATCCCCTAAGTAATCATTTGCCCTACTCTCTATTCTTTTATTTATGATCCTTAGAACAACTTTAGCTGCGTGGGATATCAAATTTATCGTCCTGTAGTCCTCACATGATGTAGCCTTTACCTTTTTCGGAATATGAACTAAAACTGATCTCACAAAGTCTTCCGGCCAGATTCCCTCCTCATAAATGCTACGGATCAGCACATATAGCCTCTCCCTGCCACATTTTCCTAAGCATTTTAATAGTTCCGCAGGATTATTATCCACCCCGACGGCCTTATTCAGTTTCATCTCCCTTAATGACCTTTCTATCTCACCGTCGAGTTTGGACCTAAGCTATCGTCCTCTACGTCTGGTTTCTCTACTATGCCTATCTTTTTGGTCTATGCAACCTTTTCAGAGTGTAAAAATCATTCGCCATTACTGGGTTTCGAACCCAGATCCCTCAATATCCGGTCGAGTACTTTAGCCAATTAAGTTATCGCGGCGCCCTCAAACTCTGGAAAATCTCTTCGGCCTTTGAAACTTTGATGTTTGCTGGCTCTATCCTCGTGGACCGTGGACCGCGCACGTCTACGAAAGCCTGTGACATTTTATGTACGGAATTTCGTCATTACAACTTATTCCTTTAAAATACGAAAAATTTCAAAGCTTAGGGGGACACCTCGATAGCTAAATTGGCTAAGGCACTCGACCGTATATTTAGGGATCTGGGTTCGAATCCAAGTCATGGCCAATGATTTTTACACCGTGAATTTGTTGCATTGAAATGCAAATTAGCGGATGACTACGTTAAAAGTTACTATTGCCTCATCTCCCTCAGTTTCTAAGGAATTTGTGTTGTCTATGTTCTTTACTATACAGTTCCTCTATATATTCCTTCCAGTTTTCTTGAATCTACCCGTGTCAACTATTGTCTTATCCGCCTTATCTCTAACTGTTAGCATAGATCTTCCTTTCTTACTTCCCGATTTAACGATTAAAAGATTAAACTTTGCTGTACAGCGCACCGATTTCACCCTTCCTCTGCAGACTTTCCATATCCTCGCACTGCGTCTTCCACCATGCTTCTTTTGCTTTATTTGTTGCCCGCCTAAATTAATTGTTTAATTCACTGTACTTCATTTTGCCAAACTCTGTGTTTACAGTCTTCCATTTTCTCCTCTCATCCATCTTTGTAATCATCTCATCCGTGATCCATGGTTTCCTAGTCATTTTCGTATTAACGTTTCCAATAGTGTCTTTTGCGGCTTTCGATAACCCTTTCTTGATACATTCCCATTTTTCTGCGATAATACTTCGCTGTTTACCATCCTCCATGATATCCTCAACCGTCTATTTGTATTCCTTCCTTTCAAACCATTTAATTCTTCTACATTCCATTTTCTGACTCGCCGCCCCTGCCTTATCTTTTTGAAACGGACGCTACATTTCATAACCACTAAATTGTGGTCAGAGTCCACATCCGCTCCCGGGAAGCTGCGCGAATTTTTCACACTGTTCCTAAACCTGTGTCTAACCAGGATTTAATCTAGCTGATACCTCTCTGAGTCACCTGGCATTATCCATTTATACCTGCGTCTTTTGTGGTGTCTAAGCCAAGTGTTGGCGATGACTAACCCCTTTTTCCTGCAGAGGTCAACTGCTTTCTCCCCGCGGTCATTCCTCGCGCCTAAACTGTAGTCCCCGACCTCGTCACCATCTCTTCCTTCGCCTACCGTCGCATTCCAATCCCCCATCACTATCAAATGTTTCCCTGCAGGAACACACGCGATTATGTCCTCTAATTGATCGTATATCCTATCAACCTCTTCCTCCGTATGGTTGCTCGGTGGCATGTATACCTTAATAATAACCAAGTTCGCCGGTTCTGCTTTCATCTCTACTAGTAATAATCTATCCGATACCTGCTCTATGTTGACTACGCTCCTTCCTACCTCTTCATTTAATACTATGGCAACCCCTCGTTGGCTCTCGTCCCCACCGCTGTATATTATTCTATACTTATCACTCCAGTAATCCCCGCTATCCTTCCATCTCACCACCCATAGACCTAAAAGATCTATATTTCCCCTTTCCATCTCTCGCTTAATATTCTCCAATTTCACTGTCCTCATCATTGTCCTAACATTCCACGTTCCTATTCTAACTAAATCGGTCCTCTTCTTCTGCGTCTTATGTCCTGCTGCTGCTGCTGGTTTTCCCTTACAAGGGTTTCGTGGGATGACGGCCGCGGAAGCCTTGCCACCCCCGCTGCTGGGCACGACACACTGTCGATTGGTCCGAGCCCCGTAGTTGCTAGGACTATTATTCTCTCTAGTGACCATCATATTAATCATGGGAGTAATTGAGGTGGTTTCCGGTTGCCTTCCTCAATAGTGTTTTTAACATGACACCATCACTTATTGGTCACCCCTCAGAGGTCAGACGCCATTGCAGCCGCCTCGCCGAGGAACAGACGCTGTGTGGACTACCTTTAGTCTTGCTCCTAACCTTTGACCTATGTAGCATGGGCGACCCTACCAGGATTAATTGAAATTTTTATTTTTTTTTTATAATTAGGCAATTATTATTACTCCCGCCAGCACAGCTCAAGGGGTCATCGGAACGCACAAGCCCTTCCACCACGTCAAGGTTGTAGCCTGGGGAGGGATATATATATATATATATATATATATATATATATATATATATATATATATATATATATATGTATGTATGTATATGTATATATAATCAAGAATAATTTATGTAGTTTACCTTTGACCTTACCGAGGCGTGTCCATGGGCAGCATCAAAGAGAGAACGTTGGAAGTATAACACCAAAAGAGAACGATAGGAAACGTAAAGGTACGTCAACTACCCTCGATTTTTGGGCGAAGAGAAGAATTTACGTTTGATTTTTAGGAAATAGGAATCACAATTGAGCCTATTACGATTATATTTTACTTCAGGCAGTAGTGGTTGAAATCGGAGAAAGCACGAAGCACATTGAGAAGAATTGATAATAACCAAAAGTGAATCATTTGAAACAGGAGATGAGCACTGAGACACTTCGAAGCGGTCCCTCATCCGAAATCAAGGCCTACGAGAGAAAGGCACATGCAAAAAAAGAAACAAATGAAGTAAGAAGCGCGCTAGTATCTGGCTACTGCCGTAGGTCCGCCACAACACAGGACGAAAGGACTCTTAAATGACGTGGCGAAGGGGTGAAGTACGAGGAGCGGAGGGGGAGGGTGGGAAACGGGGTGCGAGTGGGGTGGAAGGAACGGCAACCTCCCCATCCGCTCTTTTCTTTTCATGCATTTCTCAGTAACATGAACAAAGAGCGGTTCTCCATTATTTTCCATCCGGCCCTCTCCTGTTTACGTCCCATCCATTCAATATCCGTCTCCCATATTACTTATAAGTTTTCAATTTTATTACCAAGATAGATTCAATTTTATGGGCGAGGAAGGCGATAGGAAATTGAGTCCTCAGGAAGACCATCCCAGCATTCAAGAGGCCTTGTTTGTCTGCCAAAATGAAAGAGGATGGAAAATAGATGGATGGAAATGAGCAAGTGAGCGAAGGGATAACACCGGAACCTCCGAAGTTACGTCGCCAGCAACTATCGATTGCTCTTCGGGGGAAGGTAGCCCTGCACCACTTACTCACGCGTCTTTCCTTTGACTCCTCCAATGGAATAACTCACGAAAAAGGGACTATAAAAGCAAACAATTTGCGAAGGTTTCAAGATGCACATGTCTGGTGTAATAACTAATAGTGAGAGGTAAAGGTGCGACGGACAAACAAATCCCAGGCACCGTCAGACTGCTCGGTGCATCACTTCGGTAACTTGCCCGTCTATTGAACATCTAAATCATGTAATACTTCTGGTTCATTCAGCTGATGGGAGGGAAATGCCACATGAGTAAATGTAGCGGTCTAGCGATCCGCTGATGAAGCCAAAAAAGCGATCAATTAACGGCCGATAAGGTTTCTCCTCGACCGGGATGTGAGAATCCACCGTGAAAGTCCAGGCATTGGCATTTGAAGTGATTCCACAGTTTGGTCCGAGTCAGTATTAATGGCGTCTTGCCGCCCCGAAAAGAGGAAGAAAATGAGGGGAACTAATTATTACTTTCGACTCCAAGGGGACTCTCACGTTTGCGTTTCTTCGTCTTCAATCAGCAGATTACGAGGCAACAGTTTCCGTTCCACGGGCTCGGAACTGTTCCCAAGTCATGCAATGATCATCGATCGAATTCGGAAGAGTGGCTCTGCCCTCGAACGCCGGTCATCATCCACTAACCTATTCCACTGACTCTTGCGTTGACTCCAGGATGAAGCAGTCACTTCAACCTTGAGTGGTTGAGATCACTCATGATATAAAAAATGAGTGGACCGCACCAATTAAAGCAATAGGAAAAGACCAGATTACGCGACACCGCTGACCTGTAACTCACAGCTTGTCCCCACGCCGAGGCATTGGATTCAAATGCTGACGCTTCCGGAATCTAGGAAGCAGTATGATTTGCACTAGCGTCCTCTCCTTTGAGGCCACGTCGGGTGGATTACTCCGTCCGTCGGATATCTGACCCCTTAAGCATCAAATGGAATAGAGTGGCCTTCCCTACACCCTTCCCATGACCGCTTCATCCCCTACGTGCATCATATCCGCAGTTCTACTTACTCCAGAAATATCTACCAATATGGCGCATTTGCGAATGGGAAGAGTAAACAAAGACTAGGAAATGGCAGCGGAGAAGGTGGAGAGAAAGAGAGGAGAGCGACCGAGCAGCTGCAGCGGGACCCCTTTTAACCTCATTCCGTGGAGCAGATGGCGAGATAGAGGGAGGGAGGGGGGGTGGGAGGGGAGAGGGGGGGGAAGAGAGAGAGAGAGTGGTGAGAATGGCCGGAGGCAGGAGTGGAAGAATGTGGGGAACTTAATTAGGGCAGTGGTTGCTCACAGAATCCGTGGAGGGGAAATGGAATGAGGGTTGAATCGAAAGTAAATGAAATTCGTGCACTTCCAGAGATGGGCGGTAAAGATATAAACAATATGGAAAGGGCACTCATCAGAGCAGGTGGATCATTACACGCAAGTTGACGGTGTTCGGGTGAACATTATGATAGAGGCAAAGATTTGAGACGAAGAACTTCAATAGCAAAAAGATATTTGCGACGGTGACGATCAGTAAGAACGGACAGGAAAGATTTCTGTATCTAAGTATCAGGCATGTTCCGACATTTGGGTTGCCTGAAACCGGGTCTTGGAAGAAAGATAGCGAAACAGATTTGGTGAAACATGAGGAAGGAAAGATAAGTAAGACAAAAGGAGAAGGTATTGACGGAGACTGAAGGCAAAAAGAGGGAATATTTCGATTTGGAAATTGGGATGGGGATGACGAAGAGAGCGCAGGTGGGGTAAGCGAAATGGTCGGAGAAGTGTATGTGCGCGCGTGAAATGCATGGATTATATTACTTATGCAAGGATACCCCCGTGGAGCATAGAGGGCGTGATGCGGGGCAAGCGGGGAATTGCGGGGAAATGAAGGGCATTTGAGACTCAAGGAAATCCATGTCGGTGTGCTTCAATTTTCACGGACTGTTAAATAAATAAACTCTATCGTTGGAATACCCACGCCTGTGATTGGTGCCTGGTCTTTATGAGACGTCATTCTCACGCATTGTCCATTGTAAGCAGAACCACAAGAGTCACACATGAAACATTCACGATTGGTGAGGAAAAAGATGGGTCGGCGTGAGGTGAGTGGTCAGAGGAGGAATGAAGACAGATTTCCTCCCGTCGAGTCCGTGAGATGAGCCCGGGGTATGAGTGCTTCCCCTCAGAGTGTCGACGATCCCTGATTCCACCCTGGTCCCTGACTTGATCGCCTGCATTATGAAGGGGGGCAGTAAGGGAGGGAGGATGTATGGCCTCGATCCATAAAACACCCAAAAAACAAAATATATCTCACAGCCGCGCGAGAAAATCAGCAGACTTGTTCGTGAAATTGTATTACTTAGGGCAACGAAATGGTTTGAACGCCGGGGCGATCGAGTTTGTACGGACGCATCTCTTCCCTTTCGACATTTAAGATTCGACGAAATGAGTCTATCACGTGGTCACCTTCACTCTCGAGACGTTTCACCTTTGCTAGCTCCCTCTTTATCTCAAAGCTCGACGGACGTTCGGATACACAGAAAATGTTTCATATTTGAATGCATAAACTGCTGAAATATGAGGACAACTAAAAATCGATTAAGAAATCGACTTCCCCGATTCAAATATTTGGTGGAGCATTTAAAAACGATTTTAGGTCAAATAGTTCAAAGACCCAGGGGTCCCAGATTCCAATTCTGGAGGCGAAAGATCTTTTCCAGCGGTATCCCAATCCCTACTGGTGTCGTTTTGTGGAGAATACTCGGGGTGAATACGCTGCCCGTCGAAGGGGCCGTTAAAGTGTGATCCCTCGGTAACTTTTAACAAGAGTAGGCTAATGCCGACGCCGGGTTTCCATCCACCTTTCCCTTCCTCCTTTCCCATACATCCCAAATGGCGCATATGACCTCAGCTGGCGGTCGCCTCCCCTAAATCTTCCCATTTGAATAATTCAAAAGACGAAAGACTGTGGAAATTTCTCTTTAATCTCTTGCCGACGCCGCGTCGGGGGAAAATATAAAAAGTATTGAAATACCACAAAGGAATCTGAGGGGGAGAATGTTTCTCCACTCCCCCCAAAATAATGATCGGCGGGAGGTCAGAACCCCTTCCTCTGAACCACTCTTACCGTGCCTTCAACAACAGCAGACTCTTCGTCTGCGACAGAGACGCAAGGCCTTCGCCAATGGTTTCCCTCCAACATACGCGCTTCACGACGCCCCTCCGAATTACTTCCCATTCCAATCCAATACCTTCCAACATACCCGTCGGCCGCCCTGAACATCGCCTGACCCTGACGAGCACCAGTGTGTTTATAAGCCACGAGGGTCAGGTGCATCCCTCGGCCGTCGGATGCAGCGATGAGTCCATCGGAGGGGGAGCGACGGGATCGCAGCTACATTGCACCCGCGTGCTGCATCTCCTCCACCCCCCAACCGCCCGCCGCCAAATGAATCCCCGCACCAATGTCCATGTGTGTGTGTTCGTGTGTAAGTCGCGGTAGTCCAGGGGGGAGAGCACTGCTGACCGGAGAATCCCGGGATCGATTCCCGTGCAAGTCTCTGGGCACCTGTAGCTCCACCCAGGCTATGTGATTTTTTGGGTATCAGATCTTCCTGGGAAACCATAACCAGCATAGGGAAAGGACATCTACCATCACATACCAAACCAACCTTTGGGTTGATTACTGTATGTTTATCGCTCCGCTTCGGCGCTCAATGGCTCCGAAACTTTGGGCACTGTAAAAGTGGAACAGCGAAGATTAGAAGCCACTGAGAAATGGCAATAAAGGAGAAAGCTGAAGATTATAAGGACAGACAAAGTAAAGAAGGAGGAAGTAAATACAAGAGCAGAAGAGAGACATATGAAGAATTCTACGGAACCTAGAAAGAGAAATTGGACACACATTGAGGCACAATGGATTAACAAATATAACTATATTTTTAAGTATATTTTATATATATATATATATATTATATGTATATATATAATATATATATATAAATTATACATATATATATATATATATATATATATATATATATGTATAATTTATATATATATTATATATATATATGTATAATTTATATATATATATTATATATATACATATAATATATATATATATATATAAAATATACTTAAAAATATAGGTATATTTGTTAATCCATTGTGCCTCAATGTGTGTCCAATTTCTCTTTCTAGGTTCCGTAGAATTCTTCATATGTCTCTCTTCTGCTCTTGTATTTACTTCCTCCTTCTTTACTTTGTCTGTCCTTATAATCTTCAGCTTTCTCCTGTATATATATATATATATATAATTTATATATTATATATATATATATATATATATATATATAATATATAAATTATACATATATATATATAAATTATACATATATATATATATATATATATATATATATATATATATATATATATATATATATACATACATACGAGGGTTCTCCTTCCGCCCATCTCTGGAAGTGCACGAATTTCAAGGGTTTTGATGTTCCCTGGCACTAGACACTGCTGTAGAAGTAAGGCTTAAATACCATGGCACAAATATGCTTTAACTCCCAGCATATATATATATATATATATATATATATATATATATATATATATATATATATATCAAAAGACGCATGGTGGAAGACGCAGTGCGAGGATATGGAAAGTCTGCAGAGGAAGGGTGATATCGGTACGCTGTACAGCAAAGTTAAATCTTTATCGGGAAGTAAGAAAGGGAGATCAACGATAGCAGTTAGAAATAAGGCGGGTAAGGTAATAGTTGACGCAGGAAAGATCCAAGATATATGGAAGGAGTATATAGAAGAACTGTATAGTAAAGAGATTAGACCAAAAAAGTTAGACATTGAAAAAGAATTTGACGCACAGGAAGATAGCTTAGGTCCAGGGATACGAGACGATTAGATAGAAAGAGCATTTAGGAAGATGAAACTAAATAAGGCCGTGGGGGTGGATAACATTCCCACCGAACTATTGAAATGTTTAGGAAAATGTGGGAGGAAGAGGCCTTATGGGCTGATCCGTAGTATTTATGAGGAGGGAATCTGGCCGGAAGACTTTGTGAGATCAGTTTTAGTTCCTATTCCGAAAAAGGTAAAGGTTACATCTTGTGAGGACTACAGGACGATTTTTTTGGATTCACACGCAGCTAAAGTTGTTCTCTCGATCATAAACAAAAGGATAAAGAGTAGGGTAAATGATTACTTAGGGGAAGATCAGTTTGGGTTTAGGAAGGGGAGAGGTTCGCTAGATGCCATTGCAGTAATGAAAATATTAATCGAGAGGAATATAGAAAACAACCAGGAGGTATTTGACTGTTTCGTAGATTTCGAAAAAACTTTTGAAAGAGGGAATTGGGAAACACTAATGAGTATTCTGCAGAAAATAAGAATAGATTGGAGGGAAAGGAGGCTAATCCTCAACCTGTACATGTCTCGGACTGCTCATGTGCGGGTGGGGAACGGGGAGTCCGGTTGGGCAGTGTTAGGAAGAGGTGTAAGGCAGCGGTGCCGTTCAACCCATAGTATCCCGATAATCATACCGATTGGGTGAAATGATGGCCACTCCGCGTCGTACGCTCTGCAAGTAAATCGACGTGGCGGAGGAGAAGGAGTGGAGAAGGAGTGGAGTAGGAGATTAGAAGGAGAGGAGAAGGAAAGGACAAAGAGGGAAGGAGGGAACCCAGTGGGAAGAGATCAAACCAAGGGCGTCAAAGAAAAAAATATGAAACGCGGTAGTGTTCACTTTTTCACCTCGCGGGCAGCGCTTCGGGATCGCGTGCCGTACTGATGCATCATGGGAAATGAGCGGTTTCCTCATCCCTTACACGCTGCCGCCCCCACCCCTTCCTCTCCTCATCGTCCTGCTTTGACGACGAATTCATCAAGCTAATATCTTTCGCCTTTCAACTCTCGCGGGCGCCTTTCGTGTAGTTTTTCCATTCAGGGCATGCGAGTGAGTACGCATAGAAAGAGCGTGTTACATACCCCACTCCTTATAACCCTCTCACATTTGCTTGGGAAATATATATTGAAAATATGAGTACTCTCACATATTTGAAAAAAATAATATGCCTTGAAGTTCCGGAAGTAATTCTGTCGGATTGATTTTGATCCTTTTACGAATACAATGCAAGCGCTAAAAGGAACCACGAACCATTCGCGCCCTCTCGCGCCAAATGCTCCTTGACATACAGAACGCTCTTTCCCGGCGTCTGGATTCGTGTTGGGAAAACATGAGCCGTTGATCCGTGACAAAAATATGTTTCTAAAACACGCGTTCGTGTGCGTAGGTAATGTTCGCAAAACCTAAGGGAGATCATGTGGTAACATACCAGGACAATCATAAAACGAAAGAAAACTCTCGCCCTTTTCGCTTTTGAAAGAGTAATACTGATCATTAGTTTTGCGATGCAATGCAAATGAAAAGTCACTAAAAACAAACACTACTGAATATATTATTACGATTAATTGTGTTCAAAATTTAAGGCGCGTTTAAGGTAGCACATGATCACGAACTGATTTCAGCTACATTTTTTAAATTTCGCTTAACAAGGCACAAACCGATAGCGCACTGCAAACAATAAACGCACCTTTAGTCACCCGTGGCTGCATTTACCATTCATTTGACGGAAAGAGTATTGATTTTGAAACTCGAACTTTGTCTTCCATCAAGTTTCCCTCCCGCTATTAGTTCCCCGCCTCAGTGTTTTATCTCTTTGTATTTCATCCCTCCGTATTCCGTATGCATCCTTCCAATTTCTTCTCTCGTATATCTTCCAATTCATCTCGGCTGTAATCTATTCTAATTCTAAAGTTATAGGAAACAATAGATACATGTTAAATATGAACGAAGAAGGCCACCTGAAGATGCTAAAATTTACTGGGACCGAAGTCGTGGGGGATCGAGATGATGCGGGGGCTAACGTGCTGGCTTCCCACCCTGAGGGCGCGGGTTCAAATCCCGGCGGTGTTGAATATTTTTCAGAGGTATCTCGATCCCTACTTGAGGTGCTTTGTGGAGGGCACTTTGAGTGAGTACGCCGTCCGTCGGATGGGACGTTAAGCCGCGGACCCCTTGGCGCCTTTCGTAAAGAGTAGGCTAATGCCGACGCCGGGTTTCTCTCCACCCTTCATCCTTTCCTGTCCTTCCCCTATGGCGCAAATGACCTTAGCTGTCGGTCGCCTCCCCTCAAAACTACTACTACCCCAAGTCGTGGAAATGTGAGGTGGATAAAAGAGGGTGGTGGAATTCAGAAGGGGTAGTCCTCCGCCCTCACCATCGATGCATTTCGCAACCCCGTGGGTGCATTTCGCAATGGATATTGAAAAAAACCACCAACTGCAAGATTTGTCTTTCTATTTTATCCTTTGCGGATTAAGATGATGCAACAAACCCCCAATAAGGATGATGCTCCATGCTCCCCCTTCACGCGAGGTGTTTGCTGGCATGGTAACACCCAAGGAAGTAGAATGCCAAAGAATTTCGCATGGAAATCTACACGAACGATCCAGATTTTACATCTTGATAAAGATAGCAATGATCTCAAATGACGTACTTTTTACAAAACTTCGCAGATTTCGAATAATACATTATGGACTTGAAATTGCTTATATACTCACTGCCCGCATTTGTAGAAGTTCGTTGTATGAGAACTATGTGGTAAGAACGAAACGTGAATTGGCCACTCTTTAAGAACAAGTGGAGAGCCTCGGAATGAAGGGTAGAAATTAAGAAGGCATGTGAAATGAACACCAACAGCGCTTTGAGGAGAATGAAAACTGGATCATCGCCAACATAGAAATTCTACCAATCAAAGGCGTCGTCGGACAGTTCCTAACAACTTTCATGCAACATGTTCCGTTGGTAATTTTATTTTCTCTGTCCGATATTATTCCCTACTTCGCTTATTCATACGCATTCATTGCCTGCCTACTTGAGGTCCTAAAATCTCATTCCCTTCCTTTCGTTTAGCCAACAGTTTCTCTTAGATCACTGCCACATGAATTTCTCTCTCGAGATGTCGTCTCTAAATAGCAACCTCGGCTGCCTTCTTTGGATTTCCAATTTCAAAAATAGCATCTTTCCCTCTCACATTGGAATCTTCATCACACGTCTTCCCATCTCTTCAACTTACCTCCTTCTTATTTCTTCATCTTCACATCTCTAGCCTCTTGCCTCAGAAGCGATGAATAGCAATTTTAAGAATCAAATCTGTAGGTCAAACACAATTGTAACCAAAAGAGTATTGAAATTTTCTCATTCAATCTACTTAGCTACAATTACTCCCGTAAATAATGCTTTTTCGCCATTTCCTCGATATTCATATTCTGTTCTTATTTAACAGAATTTGGTGCAAAAAATGCGAGATGAAAATCACTTACGCCATTTTAACTTATGAATAAGGTCCACATTCAATTGATCACAAATTAAATTGTTTTATTACAAATATTGTGCTTTCACTCGTGGGCGTTCGAAAGGGATGCAAAGCAGTCGATCCAACATGCGGTCTATCGAAAACAATGACGCACGCCTTTCGGATGAAACTCAGATGCAGTGCATGGACCCGAAATTCCTTTCTCTGAGGAGTTATAGGAACAATTCATATTCATCGTTTAAGTGGAAGTGAAATATCCTTACGATTTTCGATCGAGAAAATAGTTCAGCCGCCCATCTGTCCATCTGTCCATCGTCGCCTCGAAATCACTTTGCGCTACAGCGCTCCTTTGCTACCAGCAACAATGCTCGCACGCTCCTTTCCACCGAGAGGTGGTTTAGCCAAGCAACTCGGAAATGGAGATGAGGCCGGCATCTTCCTCGTTCGCCTCTCTTGCCACAGAAATACAAGCGCGTACATGAGAGCCGTGGCGTGATATGCGGATGTTTATGGAACTTGTGTCCCACGCGTATATCCACTCGTGCATCCACGCGTGCATCCGCGTGCGCGGGATTGATGAAGCTGTTGGCGCGGAGGGCCTCCACCCGAAGGGTCAACTCCTCCGCGATTCCGTTCCGGAAAAGAAATACTTTGTTCTACCATATATATATTTTATTAAACACGACCTAGGTTTCGACTTACAAAGTCATCATCAGGTAGTAAGCACTACAAAGAATACTTAAGACATAGATTTAAGATGTCATTTTTCCCACGAAGGAGAGGGGATCACAATAACATTGTTCTATCACGGTAGGCTCATGTCCGGGTAAAATTATTCTGGTGTGTATTCACGCCCTGCCACACATCCTAGTGGTGGCTCGCAAGGTATATGTATAAGTAAAATAAATAAAAAATTTTACATAACTATTACCAGTATAATCCAAAAATTATCAGTATATTATACTGATATACGATCATTTGGAGGGCATGATCGCGTGTGTTCCTGCAGGGAAACATTTGATAGTGATGGGGGATTGGAATGCGACGGTAGGCGAAGAAAGAGATGGTGATGAGGTGGGGGACCACGGTTTGGGCACGAGGAATGCCCGAGACACATTCTATATTTGGAGAGTTTTATTTAGTGATTTAACTGAAAATATTTTTAAATGCCTTACTAAATAACTAAAACAACCTTGTTTACTTATGGTTACATTTTTCCGACAGTTTCATTAAAAAATATTGGGCCTCAAAAACTTTTTTTTCTTTGTCTATTTTGGATGAACTTTCCCCTTTCTGCTTTATTCCTGGGTCCTCTTAAATGGGTTACATGTTGCAGCGAAGCGAGTTCGCAGTTCCAAATGCTTTGAATCACTGTTTTTAATGGCCATCAGACCATGGCGCCTGCACTTAATCAAATTGGGATACACAGAGGAGGAATGCCATAACTCGCGAAATTACAATGGCAACGAGTCCGTGGATAAGTCATTAATTATTTAATCTAAAGTGCACAATATGGCAAATAAAATCCGAGCAAAATATATAAAAATACTCACCTGGTCCATAAAAATGTCAAGCCTTTAAAACTCGGAATCTTTTTCGACGATGGAGACACTACTGGTACATTAGAACACGCGTACCTATTTGTGTTTGTTTGCACGCAAGAGAAAGTTAATTTGGAGGCGGCAATCAAAGCAACATCCTGAAGCCGTTCTTACTTCCCGTCGCTCGCATTTCACAAGCTGGCTCATAAACTTCATCCAATTATGGGCGCCGTCCCGGCTGAAAAATAACGAAATGGTGCTGGGGTTTTTTACTGCGGCTCGACGAATTGCCTCTTCCTTCACTCCAATGGCGCCATCCATTCAACGCAACGCGCACCTATCGTCCTTACTCTAAAGGCTATTTTTCTGCCCGCCCACCCGTTGCATTGGGGTTGGGTGGGGGGGTGGCTGCTGACGGTTGTTTGGTATCCGGGTGTCCGCACCCTCCCTCTCCCCACTCTCCCGATCCTTCCTCCGGCCTAGTTGTTTTGGGATGCCTGATTGCCGACTATCAATGTTACCGAATGCTCCCAAACGACGGTGAATAAAAAACCCGCCGTTAAACTACAATACTCTCTAGCGAGACGAGTGGCGCCATCAGCCCGCGGCCCGCAAACGTAGTTTTGATGATGGATGTCTTTTTCTTCTGTGCCGGATGCCACATGCATCTCCGCCGCACTTGGGGAGGGATTGCTCTTGAAAATTAAATCCGACAAGGCCCTAACGACTGAAATTGCCCCTCCTTTCAAACATCGAAGTTCCGTTTTCACACACCCACAAATTTAGGTACGCTTGTACTTACTTGCTCAGTCACAAAATATTTATTTAGCAATTTGTCCATTCAAAACCTACCTTAAACGACAGATTGCTCACTGAGCAAATACGAGGGTCATCCGGAAAGTAGTACCCGTTCGTGAAATAAAGACACAAAAGTAAATATTAACAAACATAAAAAATTTTATTTGAAAGAGGATACTTTAAACTACTTCTAAACATAATCTCCAAGCAAATTAAGGCATTTGTCATAACGTGTGACAAGTTTCTGTATTCCTGCTGCATAGTCCTTCGCCGCCAGCTCATTGAGATACGCGAGGGACCCATCTTGCACAAATTTTTGCATAATGCAGATGGTGTTTAACAATTTCATGAACAATTGTTCGAGAAACATTGGGAAAATGCTCACAGATGTCATCAATTGTGACGCGCCGATCGTTCCTCACGAATTCGTCAACTGAGCTCACCAGTTGGTCTGTAATGACAGACGGTCTCCCCGAACGCTCATCGTCGTGTGTGTTCCCTCTCCCCATGTTGAAGTTGCGACACCACCGCCGAACAGACGACTCGTCCATTACATTGTCTCCATACACCTCCTTTAATTGGCGATGAATATCACATGGGCGAACGTTTCTTGCATTGAGGAATTTAATCACTGCCCTCACTTCACAACTGGCGGCGTTCTCAATTTTTTTAAACATTGTAAACAATCACAGAAACAACACAGGCAATGCTAGCGTCACGCAACTTGGCTCAGAGAAGGCAGACAAGCCACTGAAGCTATCTGACCTCGTCCAGCGGCTACTCGCGTCGTCAGCACTTCATGCGGCACGAACGGGTACTACCTTCCGGATGACCCTCGTATATACATATGAACCACAAACCGAATAATCAATCCGAAGGTCGGTTCAGTGGGTGATGGTAGAGTTCATCCAGTCTACTAAGCCCGACAGCGTGTGAAATTCACATTTTACACGCCGTCCTGTGATTGTGCCGACTATGGTTTCCCAGGAATTTTTGTGCCAGTAAGAAAGCTATATAACTTGGTCCGAGCTGTGTGAGTAAGAATCACACAGCTCGAATAAAGCTGCAATTGAATGGAGAGGCGTGCCCGGGAGTAGAACTAGGACTCTTCGGTCAGTCGTCTTACGCCCTACGCTTTATATATATATAGTATATATATATATATATATATATATATATATATATATATATATATATATATATATATATATATATATATATACTCATTCACATAGAAATAGAAATAAGGAAAAGGGACAGGATCACATATAAAGAACGAACACTAGAGGTGGGGAAGGCGGAATCAGGCAAATCACGAGTGTAAACATATTTCCTAGACCGGGACTTAAACTCCGGATCTTTCCACTTGCCGGCCGGAGGCTCTTAACCACTTAAGCTATCCAGGAAACGCAATTTACACTGAGATCTGCGATGCTTTGTGCAGCCAAGTGCCCCGATTCTTTGTGGCTATGCGTGCCGCGAAACGCACTGTTCCTATCCTTTATGATGTTGTATGATTGCTAAACTACTATCCTTTCCCCTTTTGGGTAGCCTATTTCTCCTTTGGTCGGTGAAACAGCTCCCTAACGCCATCTCTTGGCCATGTGTGTTCCTATCCCTTTTCCTTATATCTATTTCTATGTTAATGAGTATTTGTTCGCCGTTTGTCGGGATTTCGTGTTTATATATATATATATATATATATATATATATATATATATATATATATATATATATATATACATACATAAACACAGTAATCAACCCGAAGGTCGGTTTAGTAGGTGATGGTAGAGATCACCCAGTACTAAGCCCTATACGGCGTGTGAAAATTCACACATCAGGGTAGGGGGGCCATTTCCTTTCCCTGTGCCGGTTATGGTTTCCCAGGAAGACCTGGTACCCGAAAAATCACTTTAGCTTGGGTTGTGCTGCAGGTGCCCAGAGTGCCTTGCCCGGGAATCGAACCCGGGACCCTCCGGTCGGCAGTCCAACCCCCCACCCACTGGACTACCGCGACCCAAATATACTATATATATATATATATATATATATATATATATATATATATATATATATATATATATATGTACAAAGAGAGTGCATTTTAAGTACGGGGAGGAGAAACGTGGGCGCGCAGGTGGGCGTGCGAGAGGGGTGGAGGGGAGATGTGATCGGGGCGGAATGGGGTTGAGGCGAGGGATCCGTCGCGGATTCTCATTTTCCCAGACGCCACCGCAGTTTCTCGTTTGTTTTTCGTTCCTTTTGCTGCCGGAGGATCATTCACTCAGTTTTCCAGCTTGAAATCGAGACTTTAAGCACGCTTCCTCCGGCGACAAAAAAAATACCCAAAACTGAAATGCCCACGGGTTACCTCAGCCCCTTCTTCCTCCCACCGACAACAATACACGGACGGAAGAATGAAAAAGGCTGTCACCACGGGTAGCACAGCATTGACGACGAACACCACGGAGAAATATTCACGGAGTAATTAATTGTTCCGCCAAGACTTATCTGGCTCACATGCGCCGCCACCTCTCCACTCGCTGGTTTTCCCCGGAGGGATGAAAAGTCCGGTCCAAACGACGTGGATGGGGAAGGGTGAAAAGTGGAAAGTCATTTTCAATCAATTTTTCCACCCGCCACGCGAGGTTTACCTTTCCGGGGAAGAGGGTGAAAGAAATCCCGCCCCCACCCCAATTCCCCTTCCATTCGTGCCAGGAGCACGGCTGACGGAATGGGAATAAAAAATGCATGCGTATAAAAGGAGTCCTTTCTCGGGGGAAGATAAATTTCGCGGTTTCAACGTGTATGTCCTCTCTCTCTCCATCAAAGCAAGCAAATCGTCAGCATTAAGTAATTATCACTCCAGAAGAGGGAATGGCCAAGTTTCGAAACATTCTAATTGCTCCGAATGCAGTAAAATTCTCCTCCGATGAAGTTGATCGTATTGTTGGAGTTGATGTAATGGCGCATCCATTGTTGCGTCGGAATGAAATGGGAAAGGGCGATTGTGGGCGTGTTTGGCCCCCGATTCCTCTTTTTACGGCGTCAGCGCATGTGAACGCGACAGGAGACGTCGTTCCGTTGACGCTTGTCGGAGGAGGAAACAAATGACGATAACTTCGCGAGGAATGTTCGAGAATTTTCCGCGGAGGGAATCAACCGCGACCAACGCAACAGAATAGGCACAGAAGGACGGATGCGAAAACTTGTAAATTTAACCGCACACTTCAATTTGAGGTAACCGCTTGATGAATAAATGAAGACGAAATTTAATGTCATGATTTCAAGTGACACGTGAATGGATTTTTTTCAGAATAGCTGTGAGTTATTTGAACTCAAAACATTAGGTGAGTACGTGTGTAGAAAAATCGACAGTAGATTAACAGATAATAAAATCAGAATTTATAGAAGTGCCCACTACGAAATACTACGGAGCACTGCCGATCGGTTGCTGCAATGGAAGACCTTTATCATCGAAGGGTTTGCATATCTTTCATGGCACACCTCCCCGATGGATTTTACTATCGGTATGAGAGAGAGAGTTGAACCGAGAAATATGAAAAACTATTATCGTTTGCAAAATGTCTTATCCATGTGCAAGACGTAAAATTCTATTCTGATTTTTTCCCAAAAGCAACACGACATAAATCGAGGAGCCACCTCGATCGATACCATGATCTCCGAATGGATACTTCTAAATAAACCGCGGTGAAGTATTCAATTAATTTATTTATTTTAGTACCCTGAAACCCACCGCTAGGGTGCGTGGCAGGGGGGGAATACACACCAGACATTTTACCGGAAATTGTGCCGCGGTTGGACAATGGTATTCTGTTCCCTTATCATTCTTAGAAACGATTGTCTCAAATATATCCGTTCCACACTTAACATCGCTAATTTTACCAGCAAGATCTCCCCTAACGTGGTACGATGGGAGAGGTGATATATTTCCGCCATCACCGCCAAAGAGACTTTCCAATTTATGCAACAGCTTCAATCTGTAATTCAACCTTCGTCCGTGAGAGATGGCCAGCCCAGCTCTTCTAATACTATTGATTTGTTACTAAACTCATCATAACGACGTTTTACTAATCTAGCTCCCCTCGACGCTGCACGCGATCCAATTCGGCAATCAATCCAACTTCGTGAGGATCCCATTTAATACTTGCAGCATATTTTAAATGAGGCCTAACCAGCGACAGATAACATCTCTCTATGTCCTTTTCATCACATTTACCCAGTATTCTTCTAATGAATCAAAATATTTTGTAACCTTGCCCACATATTCCCCCTAGTATGTTTTTCACCCAGGAGAGGTCGTGAGTGAGGGTAACGCCTAGGTATTTAATTTAGTCTACACATTCCATTTCGGGGTTCCCGATGCAATAAGGGTTCGGGTGGGATTTGCTGTTTTTTCCAAAAATGGAAAATACCTTCGCTATGTATCACTACGCACTGCTCAAGTTCAGTTCTAGTTTCCAAGTGTCTCACCAGGGTTGTATAGCATCAAGGCCATCTGCTAAAGCCCTTTATCCTCAGGATTACTGGTATCTCTGCAGACCACGGCATCTTCCAAAGCTGTCAATGTCTTTAACGTCAAAAGAGGAATGAAAGAGGTCCGATAACTCTTCCCTGGGGAGAAACTGAAACAACTTCCAAAGCATCTGAGCTAACTCCATCTATCACTACTCTTTGTACCCGACTATTCAAAATGTCTTTCATCTACCCCGGATATTTTCATCTATGGCATATGCTTTTAGCTTTGGGGGTAGTTTACTATGAGGCACTTTTTCGGAGGCTTTCTTAATATCTAGAAAAATCGCGTCCAATAGAACATTGCTCTCTCCTGAAGTAAGAATATCAAAGATTATTTCAAAGGATCGGGAGACCGAGAGGCCCGCGGCCCTCAATGCTACGACCTCGGCAGTGAGGAGTCAACGGAGGCCCAAAGAGTGACGGGAGATCAGCTGGAATCATTGAAATCTAAAGAAAGAGACGAAGTTCAATTCCAAAGAATTACTCTGCGGGCACTCCTTGTCGCCTAAGTCGAGCATGTTAGGGCACGTTTCACTCCTTCCCTTTTTTCTCGCCCCATCCATCCGGCGTCCTTCGGTTTCGCGCGGGAGGCCGCCCCGGGCAAACGCAAAGTGTCCCCCACGGAGAGGAACATTCCGTTAATCGTCTCGTCCACGCATCATTTATCCGAAATCAAAACCCATTTCTCGCATATATGCACTCACCAGCGAGTGACACCTTAAAAAGAAGTTGGCAGACACCTTTCTCCACTCCTCTCTCCGGATTCATCGGCGGGAAACACTCGCGGCACGCGTCGAAAAAATTGTTTGCGGGGCGCAAAATGCACGACTGCGAACGATTCGTGACTTAGTGCATGCGCAGCAAGGCGTCAGAACATCTCGTTCAATGAAATGCCCTTAAACGTTGACGGGGGACGAGGAATCCGGTGCAGTTCCTAAGCTTTGCAATCATGAGTTTAGTCGTAGTAGTAGTTTAATAGGGGAGGCGACCGACAGCTGAGGTCATTTGCGTCATTAGGAATGGAGAGGGATAGGATGATGGCTGGAGAGAAGAAACCTGGCGTCGGTATTAGCCTACTCTTCACGAAAGGCGCCAAGGGGTCCGCGGTGTAACGTCCCATCCGACGGACGGCGTACTCACTCAAAGTGCCCTCCACAGAGCACCTCGAGTAGGGATACCACTGAAAAATATGTGCCGAACCCGGACCCTCTGGGTGGGAAGCCAGTACGCCAGCCACCGCACCATCCCGATGAAGAATAACTAAAAAACATATTACTTGAAATCACATCTCATTGCTGCATGGCTAATACGTTTTTTCACCAAAAGACCCCTTTAAAAAAATATAAACGCCGAATAGCACATGCAGTGTAAATGGTACGCGATACTGGGTTTCGATTATACGCCTGGGTGAGTTCAAAGGTGAATTGGCGGAAGGAAGAGGAGCAGGTATGACTTCCACAAAGTGGAACCGACCCGATGCATACACTATATATTCCCGCTGTGATATCGATGTCGGGAATAACACCGCACTAGTGCCCACGAATAGTACGAATTCGAAACGAGCACACAACCGGCATCACGGGATTGCACAGAGCACACGTCACCCTCGTTGATTCGCGCGGTGGGAATGCTTTGGATTGAAGCGGGAGTAGTCGTGGAGACGCACGGAGGTGGATGTCGAAGGCAAGAGTTGGGGTGCGACCCGAGGAAAGGCGTGAAGAAAGGTGTAGGGCAGGGATACGAGGATTTGAATACACTTCTAGGCGTGGAGACTTAAGATGAACGGAGAGACGGACCGAACACATGCTGCTTGCAGCGTAGAGGATCCAGATTTGTAAAACGCTGTAAAATTTGTTAACGATTTGTAAAACACGCCAAAGAGATACAGGGTTCGTCCGGAAAATAAGTGTACTGACTCCTGGGCTGGGCGCGCCGCTCCAGGCGCGCCCAGCACCGCTCTGACGGGCTGCGATTGGAGGGGGGTATGTTGGCAAGCGACGCTGAAAAAGGTAGTCGGCTCTGAGCTGTGGTGTAGTGAGGAGCTCTGTTAACGCGAACCTCCACGCTCGACCCACGTCACGGAACGCGATGCCGAAGTTTTTGGAGCAGCGTTATTCCATCAAATTTGCGGTAAAGCTTGGGAAATCGTCTACCGAAACTGTCGGTATGATTAACCAGGCTTACGGGGAGTCAGCCATTACAGAGGGACGCTCTTGAATAAATTGGAAGGGCGTTTCTTTAGAAATATTGTTGAAAATATATTATTACCCCCATCGGACAACGGTAGGAGAGATCATGTCAATAAAATTAGATGGAGCTAAAGCGTAGAACAGATAGATTTTTAGATGTAACTGTTTCCACGAACGATAAGGGAACAGAATAACATTGTCCGACCGCAGTAGTGTCATGTTCAGGTAAAATTATTCTTGTGCGTATTCACCCCCTGCCACACACCCTAGCGGTGGCTTGCAGGTTGAATAAATAAATTAAAAAATATAAGCTTAAAAGTTACCCCTCTTCAGAGATGAAATCGTCAGATAAAATTCGAAGAAGGCGAATAAGTGTGTTGAGTATGTAGAAGTTGACGCCAGCGACTGGTCGGAGCAGGAAGGCACACGGAGAGGCGAACCGGATGGACAGGCCATGCTTCAGGGAGAGCTTGAAGACAGGCAAGCGAAGCTGAGGAAGGGAAGAATCAGGAGAGAACGTAAGAGGAGGTCCTCGCGAACAGTGACCTTCAAGGACAATTCAAAACGCTCATTAAATGCTGGAGACTACTCGTAACTATGTCGCGGTGCGGATGCATCGCGAAATTCTGTCGCAGTGTAAAGAGAGGAGGTTTTCAACAGAACTCGGTCGGACCGACCCTGAGAACGCATCCGTTACCAGCGAGTCCCAAAGTCACGCCCGAAAAGAAACAAACGGAAAGGAAGAACGATATTGATAGGGGCATTGCAGGAAGTAATCCTGCCCGCCTCGTTTCTCCACTGGTTCCGGCGATTTTTGCTGTGCTTCGAATGGCGAAGGGAAGTTGGCAAACGCGGAAAATTGCAAGCCCAATTGATGACTCGGAAATGGACCCGTACGCCGATTGCTGCTCGTCTATTTCGCTCATTGATGTCGTCACGGACACACACGCGCACACAAAGATATCCACCAAGTTCCATTTACGTTAGTTGGGATAAGAGGGGGGTAGGGGATGGATAGGGGTTGGATAGGGGTGCCCACGTGGAAAACAGGGTTTCGTCCCTCCCCTCCCCCCCCCTCTCACTCACTCACCCGGACAATGCGCAGCGGTAATAAACGGCCGCGAAATCTGTGCTCGAAAAGTATTACTGCTTGTGTGCGCGTGAGTATGAATGCACGCGGGCGGAAAGTAGTGCGTGTAATCGCTCAGGAGAGCACGTACGGAGAGACAATCGACTGGGCGAGGGGGGGGGGGCAGTGGGACGGGAGGCACTTCGCTCGCTCCTCGATTGTTGTCGTCTCCGTGGCGGGGGGGGCGGATTGTCTGCTTCCAGGGAATAAGTGGAGGGGGGGGGGGGTGGAGACAACACTAGGCGCGCCATTGTTGTCCTCTCCATTGGATGTCGGCGGGAGCGAAGCGGTTTCGGAGGGGGGGGGCGAAGAGAGGTGGGAAAAGGGGTGGGGGGCGCTTCGAACGATTGTTGCCGTCGTCATGGTTACCGAACGCCACTCACCGAGAAACTCTCCTCCCCTCCCCCGCTCCTCGTCCCTCCCAGACCCCAAACAAAAACCCTCCCCCCCCGAATTGTGCCACCAGGCAGAAGACGGATTGAGTGTTGAGGGAGGAGGGAGGGGGTTGGATTAATGAATGGATTACGGTTTGCGGAGGTAGGGGAGGGTGGAAAGGGTTTCGCCGTTGATCGCCCGTTCATGGCCTCAGCCTCCCGATCTCACGGCACCCGACGAAACACACACACGCACGCAAGTGACAGGCCCCGCGCCACACACACACCACCAACAATCGTAATGGGGGTGCCGAACGGGGCCGGGGGGGGGAGGGGTAAAGCCAAAACTCTGGTCCCATGGATGGGGGAATGAAAGGCGGGAAACGGTGATTGTCGTTGGCGGGGAGAGGGAGAAGCGGAGGGGTCCGATGGGGGCCTGTTGAATGGCCCCTTCGAAATGGAGGCCCAAGCTGTGAATACACACACGCACGCACCATGGGCGACGCTCAAATGGTCCTGACGTTAGGGGTCGAGGGGCTGTTTCCACGGGATGGTGGGAATGGGCGAGGAGGCGGGAAACAGGCCGAAGTGAAGCTTCCCGGGATTCCTAGGCGAGCTGTTCACGTCACGAACACCTGTTTCCCGCCCTTCCTTCGACCCCGACCACAACGCCATTGGACCGTTCAATGCATGGCATGTGTGTGTCATCGCCATGTAATGTGCTTTTGCTACCGCGTGTGCGTGTTTGGACGCATTTATTACTGTTGAGACCACCGTTGAGGGGGAATTGGGGGGGGGGGGCGCCGCGATGGGAAGGAGGCGCCGGAATGGCGCCATCGTTGATGATGGGATACGGTTTTTAAACCCTCGTTCGGTGCGACATATTTTCGTCGCGATCACAAATTAAGGGCGGGACGACATCGGGTGGCGAACGGTGGCGTCGGTCGTAAACGGGTTGTTTGTTGCTGGGTCGTTGTTTGTCCGTTTGCACAACGGTCGACTCGGCCTCCGCGAATTGCACTTCGCGGGCAATAATGCGATAATGAAGTGGGCCCCCGAGCGAGCGTTTCGGGTCTCGACATGGCCGCGTCATATCCCACCGCGCCGCCGGGGACACGTTCGTCCATTGTGGCGCTCGAATCGCTCGAGAGGAGAGGAAATTGTAGAGAAAATTAAAAACAGCGCACGTTGATTAAGTTCTGATCAGCTTGAGTGAGTGCTTCAATTGACCAAAGCACGGGAGGACAGCTAGTGGGCAACCTCCCCTCCGAAGATTTTTGACGGCGACAATAAAGCTCCCGTGCTATGGCGTTTTTGTGCTCCTAAGAGATTTAAAGTAATTCATATCTGGCGAGTAGGTATTTAAATGCGAATATATTGGTCACTTAAATCAGAGTTCATTTAAAAAAATATATATTCTACCTAGATCCAAAGTTATTCACTAACTAAAGCGTTTCGACTGTGAAAACGGTTCGACAAATCATAGACATCGTGCCAAACAGTTCATGGACCACAACACTGATAATTTATGTCAACAAAATTCTTCTAGATTTCCAATCGAATCGCGGGCAGGGTACCCACTCGTCCACACTTATTTATACCAGGAAGAGTCAAAATTTTTCTCTACATCTACATCTACTTAATACCCCTCAAGCCGCCGCAAGGGCGTGTGGCGGGGGGTGTTAGGACACCACCCGTAATTTAGAAAAGAAAAAGAAAAAAAAACCGCTTGCAATAACCACAAAATCATATATCCAAAAAAAAACATGGCATACATTCATGCATGAACACTTACACCCCACACACACATGCAAACACTCAAACTACATCTTACATACACATGCACCTGAAAGTACTATATACCTAACAGCTTTGCAGTGTTTAACTTTCCTCCGACTTGTAAATTCAATGTTTTTAATATTTCTAAAGGGACTTCGGTTTCTTACTATTATGATTTCTGATTGTTCGGGGAAAGAATGAGTATTTGTATCTATCTGTACTGGAATCTATCTCCCTTATTTTATCGTTGTGGTCTGATCTACCCAAGTAGTGTGGGGCCATTATAATTCCTTCAGTGCCATAGTTAAACTCGTCTGTTCTGAACCTTTCTAAAAGTCTAAGCCTCGCTTGTTCTCTCCGCACTTCAAGTGGTTCCCAGCCTAAATCCCCCAAGAGACCTGTCACACTTGTGTTCTTATCATAAAAAATTCTTAACGAATCTGGCGGATTTTCTCTGGACTTCATCCAATTCTTTTTGCCAAATTTTCTTCCAAGGATCCCAAATACTTGCGACATATTCCAAATGAGGTCTAACTAGAGCGAAATGACACCATATTTTACAAGAGATCGATGTTAAAGAAATGGGTTGGTAATTGGTTGGTTTATCCCTATCGCCGCCTTTATAGATGGGAGTTATATGGGCTAGCTTCCAGTCGCGAGGCACTGAGCCTCCTTCTATCGATTTTAGAAAAACAATATGTAAAAACGGGGCAATGTCTTCAGCTAATTCCTTTAATATTCTAGCAGGTATTTCTTCCGGACCAGGTGCCTTGTGTGCTTTGATACTACGGAGCAGATGTACTATTCCCTACTTGGTCAGTGTAAGATCGCTCATGTGTTCCCCGGGTGGGTGTGGATGATCGTTTGGTGCGTTTGTGTTTTTATTGTAGACGCTCTGGAAAAAAAGGTTAATAATTTTTGCCTTTTTCTCCATTTTCCAAATGATTTCTCCATTTTCCGCCTTCAAAGAATGAACAGTTGGACGTTTACCCTGTATTTCCCTAACGTAGGACCAGAATGACAAAGGGTCTAGATTTTTGTCAAAGGGGACACCTCAGTCAGTAATTAATTCGAACAGAATGGTGAGTGCATTGAATTCGTCATATTTTGGGCCATTCGTGAAAGGGCAATGGTAACCCCAAACAGGATAAACAAATTCACGTGACATCATGTCAACATATTTTTAATCAAATTCACAATTGGCTTTTACAAGATGTCCAGTCATAAATGCTCAAGAAAAATCAGAATAAATGCTCAATAATATACCTCACCTATATGCATTCTGAGTTCTAATGAATGCCTTTGGCATAAGAATAAAAAATATAACGTCAGTATCACTCTGCACATCAATTAAATGGACGGAATTTTTTTATGGAAAGGGAATGATAGTTGAGGTGGTTTCCCGTTGCCTTCCTCAATAGTGTTTTTAACGTGACACCATCCCTTACTGGCCGCCCCACTGGGGTCAGACGCCATTGCAGCCGCCTCACTGAGGAACAGACGCTGCGTGGACTACCTTTCGTCTGGCTCCTAACCTTCGACCTATCTGGCATGGGTGACCTTACCAGGAGCAATTATTATTACTCCCGCCAGCACAGCTCTAGGGGTCATCGGAACGCACAAGCCCGTTCACCATGTCAAGGTTGTAGTCCATGAGAGGGCTCAACCGATTTTATCATTGACATTTACGGCATAAAAGTGATTTGTAACTAACAAAAAGTATTAATTTATACAGAATTTATTTCCGAATTTAGGGTCAAAATCCTTAAACTGTGATTGGCTTCGTTCGCGCCCTCCTCCAATATCCCAGAGAGTTCGAACCTACGAAATTCGATCTGCCTTCGAATCCATTCAAATGTGCGACGGTTTCAATTGTTTTCTTGTCACGCGTGTCAATGTCGTCGCTGGCATGTGTTTGACCGCACGCTCACCTAGCAAGAGGGAAAGAAACACGGAATCACATGTCGAAAATCAAATTAACGGTAAAATGATACATCTTGAACTCTAAAATACAAAGCGCAAAACATTTATGGTCAAACCAGTAAGGTTTATTATTATCATTCCATGAGATCGCAATTAAGCCTGACGTCACAAATGGATCATCCCCGATCCTTAGACGTGACCTCAATTTGCACCGAACGATGTCGGCCACTCCAATTGAATCGATGGAATCGTGGAATGACGAGACTTGTGAGCCAAACCAAGGGACCTAGAATAAGTGCCTGCGGAACCCCTTCATAGACGGGTGAGAGTATTGCCCGGCTGATGACAACCTCGGGATCGGGATCGAAATCCAATCATAGAAAATAGCCAAGAAAGACATGATCCTTACCCTGCGTATACTGTTTGTCTGAAGTCTACCCGAGTTCTTCACCGGTTTGACCTCGTATTTCAAGAATGCACAGCTTGACCCGGCTGGGGACTCCGACAGATTCGAGTGCCTGATTCGACCGCGATTCCAGTGGAGTCCCGTGTGAGGTTACGACGATTTGACCGTGACGTGGGAACAGAGGATTGCATTCGTCACTGCGCACCCTTCTTAACTTCCGAGGCCCTTGTCCAGATACATAGAAAAGCGAACCAATAGCATCCCGGTGACACCATGCACCCCTGACGAAACATCTTTCGAGAGCCAATATTACTGGCACATGCACAAGGAAGCCCTTCAATTTAACTTACCCTTGGTGAAGTGAATGGATTGCTATTAATTCAGCAAATTAGAAATGCCTTTGTGGGGCCACGAAGGAAACAATTTCTGAATGGATACAACGGGAAAGTAGCTGGAGCAACCCAGGGCTCCGAAATCACATCTGTCTATCATAAGCAAGAGCATGTTGCCTGTTGACTAGTATTAATCTGGAGAAGGACTCTGGGTGGTTGCTGTACAGTGAATGGCATTTAAGAATTACTAATAAATCGCAAATTCCACACTACTTAAACTTGACCATTCTTCACTGCAAAAGCCCTTTCCAATAAAACATTTGCTGTTTTCCGATTTCTCCTTCGGAGTACTCGGAACATAAAATGGCCAACAGTCTACGCGCCAATCAACAATTAATGTGATTGATTAGTAGAGGTGAATTGTGAGTTTACCAAGGAAAATAGGGACTCCAACATCTAAATGCACATAATTACTCCACTTTTCAAAAAAATGTAATATATGCACTTAAATACATACACACACACACACAGATAGATATATATATATACGTATATATATATATATATATATATATATATATATATACACACATATTATTAGGTAATCTACCCGTTAAGGTAGGTTTTTGGATGGACATATTTACTAATTAAATAATTTGTGACTCCTAACAAAACACTGAATCAATCATCCTACTCTATATCAGGTCCCTCTTCATCTCCGAGTACTTTCTTCCTCCCTACATCCCTTCCAACATCCCCATCCTGTTCCTTCCCTTCCCTCGTTTACCTAACATTCTCCCCTCAATTACAGTCTTCAACATCCAACTAATGGTCAAAACCCCCTTCATCCACTTTTCCTGCCTCCATAGGAATACTCCCAACAAACCCCTCTCTTCGCCCACCATACCAAGTACTTCCCCATTTGTTTTCTTCTCCGTCCATTTCACCTTCTCCATTCTTCTCCACACCCACATTTCAAAACCCTCCAGTCTACGTCTATCCTCCTGCTTCAATGACCACGTTTCCGCGCCGTACAAAGCTACGCTCCATATCAAAGTTTTTACGAGTCTTTTCTTAACATCCTTACTCAACGTCCCTGTCATCAACTCCCTCCTCCTTGTGAAAGCCTCTTTGCCTAGCGATATTCTTCTCCTTATGTCCTCACTACTTTGACCGTGTTGGTCCAAAACACTACCGAGATACGTAAACTGTTCTAGCTGCTCTAGTTTTTGCCCTCCTATTTTAATGTTTAGCTTCGCGTGTTCCTTTATGGAAAATACATAACCTCCGTTGTGTTAATATTGATTCTCATCCCATGCCTGCCACACTACGTTTCCAATTCACTGAGCAATGCTTGTAACCCCCTGGCTGACTGACAAACTAGAGCTTGGTCATCAGAAAACATAACTGATTTTGTGAATTCCCCGCCCACTTTAATTCCTACCTCCAGTTCTTCCCATGCCTTTAATCATTTCCTCTGCATACAGGTTGAACAGTAACGGTGAAAATGGGCAACCCTGCCTTACACCTCTTCCTAACACTGCCCAACCGGATTCCCCGTTCCTCACTCGCACCTGAGCAGTCAGAGACTTATACAGGTTGCGTATTAGCCTCCTATCCCTCCAATAATTAATTAATATTCCTATTTTCTGCAATATACTAATTAGTTTTTCCCAATTCACTCTATCAAACGCTTTTTCGAAATCTACGCAACAGGCAAATACCTCCTGGTTGTATTCTATATTCCTCTCCATTAATAATCTCATTACTGCAATGGCATCACGCGTACCTCTTCCCTTCCTAAACCCAAACTGATCATCCCTTAAGTAATCATTTTGCCCTACTCTCTATCCTTTTGTTTATGATCCTGAGAACAACTTTAGCTGCGTGGGATATCAAACTTATCGTCGTGTAGTCCTCACATGATGTAGCCTTTACCTTTTTTGGAATAAGAACTAAAACTGATCTCACAAAGTCTTCCGGCCAGATTCCTTCCTCATAAATACTACGAATCAGCCCATATAGCCTCTTCCTCCCACATTTCCCGAAACATTTCAATAGTTCCGCGGGAATGTTATCCGCCCCCGCGGCCTTATTTAGTTTCATCTCCCTTAATGCCCTGTCTATCTCATTGTCTAGTATGCCTGGACCTAAGCTATCTTCCTCTACGTCATGTTCCTTTTCTATGTCTAACTTTGGTGGTCTAAGTTATTTAAAATACAGTTCTATATATTCTTTCCATCTCTCCTGGATATTTCCCGTATCACCTATTATATTGCCCGCCTTTTCTCTAACTTTTATCATAGATCTGGATTTTTTACTTCCCGATAAAGATGTAACTTTGCTGTACTCCGCAGCAATTTCACCCTTTCTCTGCAAACTTTCCATATCCTCGCATTGCGTCTTCCACCATGCTTCTTTTGCTTTATTAGTTGCCCGCCTCAATTTATTGTTTAATTCTTTGTTCTTCATTTTGCCTATATCTGTATTTACATTCTTCCATTTTTCCGCTCATCCATCTTTGTAATCATCTCATCCGTTATCCATGGTTTCCTAGTCCTTTTAGCGTTAACGGTTCCAATAGTGTCTTTTGCGGCTTTAGACAACCCTTCCTCGATACTTTCCCATTTTTCTTGGATAGTACTTGGCTCTTTACCATCCCCATGATTTCCTCTACAGCCTGTTGGTACTCCTTCCTTTTCAATCAATTAAATGCTTCTGCATTAAATTTTCTAACACGCCGCCCCTGCCTTATCTTTTTGAAACGGACGCTAGATTTCATAACAACTAAATTAAAGGTCAGAGTCCGCATCCGCTCCCGGGAATCTGTGCGAATTTATCACACTGTTCATAAATCTGTGTCTAACCAGAATATAATCTAGCTGATACCTTTATGAGTCACCTGGCATTTTCCATGCATACCTGCGTGTTTTGTGGTGTCTAAACCAAGTGTTGGTGATGACTAACCCCTGTCTCCTATAGAACTCAACTACTTTCTCCCCGCGGTCATTCCTCGTGCCTAATCCGTAGTCCCCGACCTCGCCACCATCTCTTCCTTCGCCTACTGTCGCATTCCAATCCCCCCTCACTAAGGAACAGACGCTGCGTGGACTACCTTTCGTCTGGCTCCTAACCTTCGACCTATCTGGCATGGGTGACCCTACCAGGAGCAATTATTATTACTCCTGCCAGCACAGCTCTAGGGGTCATCGGAACGCAGAATTCCTTCCGCCACGTCAAGGTTGTAGTCCGAGGAGGGATATATATATATATATATATATATATATATATATATATATATATATATATATATATATGTAATTATGTGGGTCGCGATAGTCCAGTGGGTAGAGCATTCGACTGCTGACGAGAGGGTCCCGGGTTCGATTCCTGGGGAAGGCACTCTGGGCACCTGCAGCTCCACCCAAGCTAAAGGGATTTGTCGGGTACCAGATCTTCCTGGAAAACCATAACCGGCACAGGGAAAGGAACTGGCCCCCCTACCCTGATGTGTGAATTTTCACACGCCGTATAGGGCTTAGTACTGGGTGAACTCTGCCATCGCCTACCAAACCGACTTTTGGGTTGATTACTGTGTTTATGGTTTATATATAATTATATACATAATATTGCAATTCAACCGCAATATTAGAAACCTAACTGGCAGATTGCGGTCAACTATCGATCGACAGCGAAAATATTAAATCTTTACCACAATATTATCCAGTTCGCATATAACACAATTTTCATTCGTGTATAAATTTCAAAAAACTGCTTAAACAGAGGGTGGAAGGAAACTGAACTTTCTTGAAAACAGTAGTTGCCTTGGCAACTATGAACAGAATGAAGGTTAAAAAATTTCGAAAGCATGAACGGAGGAGGGGGCGGGGATTTCCTTTTCATTTTACGAGGAATTATACATTGCATTGTAAATCGAAGGGGTAAAAAGCAGAGAAAAAAGGCGCTGTTATCCCTATGGATATAATAATGGGATAGAAAATGGTGGAAGAAGGGGAGGTAGTCAGCGTGATTTGCATTTCGCAAGCGACAGTAGGAATGAGTGGACAAAAGTCCACGTTGGAGCGGTGATCCATCACTTGTAATCAATTAAAGCGAATGTTTCGCCAATCTTGGGATTCGCCGCTGGAGAGGCAAGGAGACTTTTTTTTCTCTTTCGAATGCATTTTTTCATAAACCTTCTTTCAACCTTTTTTCGGGGAAAAGTTTTTTATCTGCCGGCCCAATATAAAAAATTCTCACATGGTATTTTTGAACTCCTCTTCCTTCCCCTCGCCCAACTAACTCTCCGAATCCTTGGAAAAAATATATTTTTTTGGGGAAATTTGTTTTTAGCTCCCGCCCCGACGTTAAAAAAATCCCAAGTGAGTTTTTTTGCAAACATTTCTCCTCCCCCGCCCTTCTTTCCACAGATGACTCCAGATCTCTCGCAGCCGCGGAAACTCAGATCCGTATCCGATGGTAACCACTTATGACGAGCACGGTCCAACTTGCTCTTTATCCTCTTTTCATCCGCCCTCTTCGCACCCACGTAACAACGCTCTCCATGACAACCACCACCACTTCACAATCTTTCCAATTCGATTTAAAAAAGTAAGATAAAGGGGCTTGGCGTATTTATTTCTTCTTTCCGCTCTCTTCCCCGGGGACGAAGGCGCACAAGTTTGGCCAGGGGCGATGGCCGGCGCCTCGCCCCTGCCTCCCAGAGTGCTCCTCCAAAGGCGGCGACCGAGAGAGGGGCGGGGGATGAATCTCCGCCTATTTGCCTCCACTGACCACTGCCGACGAATCCCAGCGATTGGGCCGCGGCAGAAAAGCGCGGGGCGCAAGGGAAGGGAGGGGTGAGGCCTAATCCACGGCATGAGAGCATATAGGAAGTGTATTTGAAGATGTGAAACAGGGAGTCATGCGGACTAAACAAGTACTCGCGATGCATCGTCGGAGATCTTTCCAAGCGTCCTTTTAATTTCTAGATCACCTTGAACTGAACTTCTCCATCAGGCGTAATGGAATTAGGACTATCCCACCGAGGCATATCCGGCACTCGTACATGAAAGAAGGCATTTCGCTCTTTAAAACCGGAAAGTGGAGATTCCAAAGTGTTGGCGGGGCGGGCGATTTAAAGCACAGTGGGTCCCTGACGTGCCCTCGGGGAACGAACACTCCCTGGTCGCATTGCCGAGGAGTGATTCGAGAATCTAGACAGGGTCTACTCCACGTTGAGTTTCGTTTCTCAACTATTTTCATACATTCATTTGTGAAGTGCCCTACGAAGATGAGCCAAGCCGTGGCCTGACCTCTCTGCCCACGTTGGGCTTCGTGGGCTCCTATTATTGTGTCAAATAATAGATCGTCAAAACTCTAATGGAATATCGGCAACAGGTGGTCAAGGTTTGATGGCTGCATTATTTGAATCTATGATGCATGTAGACGCCCTTTTCATTTTTTAGCAAGAACGACAACTTGGCGACTCCTGCGTTCAAACGCCTCTTTCCCAGGCAACGCAGGCAAATGCCTCTAAGCCAGAGGAAAAATGCGTTGGTTCATGCTTTGCAGATTAACTCCTGGGAATAAACATTATGGGCCACGGAGGAGTCTTCCTGCTCCATTGTCGCTCTTTTCATGTAGGAACCCGAAATAAGTTTTTACATGTAAATATTTTAAACATGGTCTCAAGCGAAATTATATGAGTTGAGTTTCCACTACATCTACGGCAGTTTCCCCAATCCTTTGGCACGCAATGGCGCGTTTGCAAATAACGTCCACCTCAGACTTGAATTTAAATAATGTTTTAATAAAAGAAAAAATATAAAAACATTATTGTATGCTTTATATATCTGTTGGCCAATGCTTTGCGTGCTAATGATTTTTTCCTATACTTTGGTGTTTTCTTTGCCTTTTAATCATGCCGCAAAAGAAACAATGCGACTGTTTTGGCCTCGAAGGTGCTTTTTAGACCGGCAATAATTTAAAAATAAACAAATTTTCGAACAGGTTGTGAAGTCTAAGATTCGCGTCGGAGACTCGTGGAAGAAAAATGCCGACATCAATCGAAACGCCGAAATCGAAAAACCGGAGCACAAGCGAAATACTTGCAACAATGGAGAACTGCGGAAGGAATCGGATGATTGAGCATCGTGCGCCGCCGCCCGGCAGTCAAAGACTACTAGGGCGCACGGGCAATCGCTTAAATTGGAAAATGGCAGGAGTTGGGAGAACGCGGGTAAATAATTATGAGGGGATCGTTCCACGTATCGCGTTCGGGGGGCTCGCGTGTCTCCCGAGTGCGCATCCCTCAAAGACCAACCCCATCGTTCTTAGTGTCGTTCCTCGGGAGGGAGGTCGTTCACTGCACACGTCTCATCCCCCTCATCTAATATTGCGAAAGAAAAAAATCTTGCTCCCTCCAATGCACCCTGAGGACATCCCCGCCCCAGAATTCCCTGCAGGCGATGGAAAAAAGGGCACAGAAAGCGCCATCACCTAATGCGGCCGTTAAAGGAAACGATCGCGGAAGAGGGGCGAATTTCTAAAGGGGGAGGGGGGGGCGAGAGAGTGGAGGAGTTGGTCGTTCAATTGTTTGGTTGTTTGTGTGAGCGCACCGTCACCCCAGAAACGAAATTAGATCTTTCTCCTGGTTGGATCGCGACCAATTCAAAATTGCGATATGGCGAGTAGAAGAGAAGACGTTTTTCTTATTAAATCCGATTACTTACTGCATATGTATTAAGCTTTTCATAGCTATGTTTTCTCAGTGGAAAAAATGGAGCAAGCGTTTCGACGCCGTCATTCGATCGGTCGATTCCGTTGGAATCGATGGGGGAATTACGTTTCCGCGGATGGGAAAAACGAACATGCCCGAACTGGTTTGCTATCCGAAGACACTTTCGTTTTGGGGATGCTGATATTATTAGCAACAGTCGGAAAAAAAAGGGTATTGGTGGCCTAAGGATTCAGAGGCGCAAGACTTCTCGTTACATGAAACTGAACCCTATGAAAGACTACGTTACAACGATGAACCAGCCCTCCTGCATATACCCGCCTCTCTTTCCGTTACGTCCAACAATCTGTCGCTCTCTCCCGTTCAGGCCCCCCCCCCCTCCTCAGCCAAACATCCCCTCTCGAGCGCTTCCCACCACCCTATGCATTCTCATCTCATTCCTTCCCCCCACACAATCTTCTCCCTTCCCCTTAGCCACGCCTGAAACACCATTTGATTTACTTCGGCTCCATTTCATTTTACCGTCTTCCTCGATTGACTCCAATCTACGCTTATCCCCTTGCCTCAAATACCACGTATCGGAGCCATTCAAAGTCACGACTCTAATTTATTTCTTCAATAATATGTTAGTCGAGTCTTTAGCAAATAACTCTGACATCGAGGTCCGTACTAATTGGAAATTTTACTTGACCACATACTCGCCGGGTGCGGAGTTTGACCCCAGGTTGAGGGCAAGAGCAAAGGAGGAAAATGGGATTTAGGGGTTGGTGCCAAAATCCGCTGTGAAGGAGGATAATCTCTCTTTTTTATCCTCACGACTGGAAAACTGTCGAATAAACTTTTTTTGCAATAACCTACCTAAACTGGTAGATTACCTTATTATAATAATAACAGTAAAACCATATATATTTTTAGGAAATCGTGGTTTGGGGGCACCAACTCGCGTTAACCATCGACCCCCGTACCGACTTGTTTTGGCATGTACTACGGTAGGAGAGACCGTACGTCAATAATAAAATCAGGAGATTAGATGTGCTGGAGAGCACGACAGCCATTTTCTGATTGAAATGATGCATCTAGTAATGACTGAATAAATAGTTTGTAATTTGGAATTTGATTTAAAATTTTAATAACGTAAGAAATTCATTAGTTAGAATTGCACTCGAACAAATTCTTTCAAAAATATATTACATAATTTATGAAACGATTCTAGTTCTTTCCGACCTCATTTTTTATGGGCAAGAGAGTAAAACGTAGCTTAATAACATTTCGCAAGAATCTGAAAATATTTCGGTTGTTCAGGCGGCCCAAGAAGCAATGCAGTGCCGTGGGGCGTGACTACTTCTGGATCTACTTGATCGATCGCATAACTCCTCGGCAACTTCTCCCTATGAAGCAGCTGCTGCTGGTCAACGGTCAGCGCTCACACTTTTAAGTAAGCATTTTTACTTTCGAATATATTTGACCGCATGATCTCGTCCAGAATCACGAAGAACGCGAGATGTCAAGAAGAGGATTAAAAAATGCATCGCTACGTTCCCCTTCGGGTACAATGGCGAAGCAATCATTCATTCACCGAACTCACAAATCACGACAATACTGCTGGCATAGATTATTGAAGTGTGAACATAACATTTTAATATAAATATTCGACTAAAGCAAATGTTAACGCAGCATTTGAATTGGAGTTAATTATAAAAAATTACCCAAAAGAACAAACAGCATTGCCTGTACGTCGTTTGCATTAACTTCTTTGAATATCGTCAACAGTTATATAGCACAGCGGCAATAGCTAAAAAGGGATGGCCGGTGGTCAACAATGTCTAGCGAATAACGCTGCTGAAAAGTTGACGTCTGGATGCATTCAAGAAGTGAATGTCATAGATAAAAATATCCTGGCTTGGATTAAATACTTTTTGAATGGTCGGGTACGAAGAGCAGACATAGATGGAGTTAGTTCAAATGCAGCAGAAGTAAATTCAAAAGTTCCCCAGGGAAGTGTTATCGGACCTCTTTTATTCCTATTTTACGTTAACGACAATGACTCCCTAGTCATAAGTAAGATACGTTTATTCGCCGGCGATGCAGTGGTTTGCCGGGATAACCGTAACACTGAGGACAGAGTATATTTATCAGATGACCTCAATGCTATTCAACGCTGGTGTGACACATGGCAATCAGAATTGAGCTTAAAAAAGTGCGCAGTGATAGATTTTTCGTTAAACACCAATTCCCCCGCCCCCCGAACGCCTACTGCATTGGGAACACCGAAATGGAATGTGTGGACTCAATTAAATATACTTGGGCGTTACCCTCACTCGCGATCTGTCCTGGGCGAAACACACACTAGGGGGAATATGTGGACCAACTAGTCAAGAATTAGGATTCACTATTAGAATAGCACTTGGTAAATGTGATGAAAAGGTCAAAGAGAAATTTTATCTTTCGCTGGTTCGGTCTTATTTATAGAATATGCTGCAAGTGTATGGGGTCATCACGAAGTTGGATTAATTGCCGAATCGGATCGCGTGAATCGTAGAGAAGCTGTATTTGTAAAAAGTTATTATGATAAACTTAGTAGAGTATCCAAAATATTAGAGGAGCTAGGCTGGAAATCACTTCAAGGAGCGAAGGTTACAGATTGAATCTCTCGCTTAAATGGGAAGGTCTCTTTAGCGGTGATGTTGAAAATGTATCACTACCCCTTTTGTACTACAAAAGGAGAGATCATACTAATAAAACTAGAGATATTTAGTGTGGAAAAAAACAAATATTTAAGATGTCGTATTTTCCACGAACAATAAGGGATTACAATAACATTGCCCGACCGTGATAGGGTTATGTTGGGCTAAAAATTAGTCTGGTGTAGTGTATTCACCCCCCGCCACGCCACTAGTGGTGGCTTGAAGGTTACTAAGAAAGGCCGAAATATATGCATGCCTCACCCCCGTGACCGATACAAAGCATCAGAATCCAAATTGGAATGGGAGCGCCTTCCTCACGGGGGGGGGGCACGGACGGTCCCTGTGACGCGTGTCGGGGGCAACACGCACGTGGTGGAACATGACTCCGACGGAAATATCGAAAGAGACGAATTACTGCCACGGAACGCCAGTCGCACGCTCGTTTGTTTTCGCGATATTTACGACATCGTCGTTATGGATACACAAACATCGCCGTTTAGGGCGGGGGAAGACACGAAATTGAGCCGATGGGCCGGTGGACAGTGGCGCCGCGGCGGCGAGTCGCCTGCATTATGGATCAACAATGATACCGCTGCTTCAATATTGCCACGATCGAAAACGCGAGGAAATAATCTCTCTAAGGAAAATGGCGTCTTAGAACACCGCTTGTTATTTATCGCAGAGGGGTTACGATAAACAGTTACGATATTTAAGCATTACCACACTCCGGGAGAATTTTTACGTATGAATTTCCCGTATTATTATTACGTATTACTTATGGTGGTAATCTTTCGGTTAAGGTATCTTCTGGATGGATTTAAAAAGTTTCAATGATGCCTTTACTAGCCTCTCCTGACAAAACTGTATGTACGTAGCATAAATATATGGTACTTTTCAGCGTAAACTAATTACCGTATGATACGAATGCCTATCCATTCATTTTCTCGTGCTTCCTTAATTTCGGAGTGAAAAGCCATCTCCGGCGTCGAATCCCAACCAATTGCTTGAGGCGTCCGTGAAGGCAGTGAAGGCGTGATTATTAACGAATAGAGATGGCCTTTGCACGAAGCTCTAAACAAGGTTACCATTGATGATAATACATACTATTCAGATTTAAATAGAAGCGGGAATAAAGACGAATATCTCCATGTCCAAGTAGAAGGAGGACCGTCCATGTCTCCAGAGCAGCAAATAGAAAAACTGCAGTAAAGCAATGGACCCTTCCAACGCGCCGCGTGAGATGACCTCGAAGTCGAACCGAGAGAGTGAGATAAACTGGATGAGACTGTTTCTGGGATGACCCGTCGTCTGGGAACGTTGTCCACGTGATACGAAGGTGGACATGAGCCAGACAAAAAACGCGTCAAACGTGAAGATAAATCACCGAAGTCAATAATGGGCAGATTCGACATTTCATTTGATGAAAATGCCAAAAAATCGCTTCAAAATGAGAATGTCCAAGGCAAAATTGATTCCATTGAGTGAAAACTAGATTAGATCCGTTTGGAATGAAAAGTTGTACTTTTGCGCTGTTTTTAAACTTAAATGTAAAACCAAAGAAGAGATTACATTTACAAGTGAGCATAAAACTACTTGGGATGTACAGGGTCGCACCCAAAAGTGGTAGGACTGATTTTTTTACAAGAATTTTATTGACGATATACTTACATCGACTTAATAATCTTCAAAGTATGCTCCTTGAGCTGCTACACACTTAGTATAACGTTGCTCCCATTACCCGTACGCCCGCTGGAAATTTTCTTTGGGGATGCCGTTGATGACCCTCGTCGAAGCCTCTTGAACGGCCTTTATCGAGTCAAAACGTCGACCCTTGAGCTGTATTTTCATCAGGGGGAAGAAGAAGAAGTCCGGTGGTGCCAGATCGGGAAAATAGCCGTATTTGGCCAGGAGCTGTCTGACGACGAGCGCGCCATGGCACGGCGCGTTGTCATGATGAAGCACCCAGCAGTTTGCGATGGCAGACCGACCCAACTGGTCTGCAATTTCTTCACTGGTTAAGCGTCGGACTGTGTTCAGCAGTGTCCTCACTCAGTCCACATTCGTGTCGGATCTTGCCGTCGACGACCGTCCGGAGCGATGGTCGTCTTCAACGAGCTCCCTACCCTCTTTAAACAACTTGTGCCACTCAAATACTGTGGAACGGCTTAAGGCAGTGTCCCCATAAGCCTGCTTGATCATATCGAGGGTCTCAGTCGCCGTCTTCCCGAGTTTCGCACAAAACTTCACGGAATAACGTTGCTCTAAATTCAGATTCATTTTGTTTTTCGACGCGGACAAAAACTTGCGTCACTAAAAACGGTGTCCTCACTCAACGACAGCCCGCAGGCGACTGAGGTTGATGTCGGTCTGTTCCTAAGAGCCCCCTCCACCTTAACCTGCCAGGCAGACCCCCATCCACCGCTCCGTTCGCGCCAGAGAAAATCAGTCCAACCAATTTTGGGTGCGACCCTGTATTTCAATGAAAACATAATTGCAAAAAAATTACCACGCAATGTGGTACTTATTTCCTTTTTTATATTCATGTCAAAGGGTCTTATGGTCTAAACTTAGGGTCTAGGTGTAAACTTAGAACATATCCAACAATTTAAAGGAGCTAGGTCACACACGGAGCGGAAGTTAAATTAGAGGTTAAATCCCTTGCATAAATTGGAAGGGCGCCTCTTTATCAGTGATGTTCAAAATGCATTATTACCCCAATTGCACTGCGGTAGGAGATATCATGTCAATAAAATTAGAGAGACTAAGTGTAGGACGGATAGATTCAAGATACCATTTTTTCCACGAACGATAGGGGATCATAGAGACATTGTCCGACCGCGGTAGGGTCATGACCGGGTAAAAATTAGTCTGGTGTGTATTCATCCCCTGTCACACACCCTAGCGTTGGCTTATAGGGTTCATAAATAAATAGAAACCAAGTTTTAGCAATCGTAAATGCGCAGTCAAGACTATAACCAAAAGACTTACGCTTCTCAACCCCGCCAAGTGAGCACGACTTCTTGTTCTTATTGATTATCTGCAAAAATTGTTCGTTCCATTAGTGTGCATTATGTAATAATGCACTGTCATCTTGAGGGGGTGTGAATGTTCTATTAGCCAACCTGAACATAGCGACATAATAGGCTGTCAGTCGCTCAAAGTTGTAACTTGGAGATTCGGCTGTTTCAAACATTAGCCCAGATTAAAAGTGGAAGCATGGAAGTGGCTTTTGTCGTTGGCTCTCTTTCACAAATGTGAATTGAAAACTTCCATGTTTGAGCTAAAATGCAGATTTGATATTAGGCCACATGAGAAGGGGAAGAACCACAGACGGGGGCAACGAAGCTATTACGTGAAATATATTCACGCAAAAATGTTAGTAGCTTTCAGTTTATTTTTCGGCATAATTTCGTCCCCGGAATTCGTATTTCATGTCGTAGCGGTTCATACGAGCGACCTCATTACGGTGGAAGGGGTGAAATATCAACCCAAGTGTTTTGAGCGAATCAGGTGTAATTAAAAGCTGCATATTCGATGAGGCACCAGATTCGAATGCGCTCCGGAGCCATGTTGTTCCCGCAATTGCGAACACATCCACCTGACGTGCTCATCTCGAGTAGGCACATGACCCCTTTCGCCGAGGCCCCCAAGCGACGACAATCCTTTCCCCCACCCACTACCCTCTCATTCACTCCGCCCTTGAGCGAATGCGAGCGGTCATCGCGGAACGCACTCCCGGGAATGCTCGCGAGCGAATGGATGAGCCGGACACGGCATGACTAATTCACGGAAATGACGTATCCCGCCGGCATTCGTATTTACCTGATCGCATCGACCTCTGCGTCTGACCTAGAGTCAGTCTGTCAGTTGAGGAGATGGAGGACGGAGTCCAAACAGAACGGAGTTGATTGGCCGTTTCTGGAAAAATAAACGCTCTTGACGCGAATATCACATCTGATTTATAGCGTGCTTCCGAAGCACCACTAACGCCACCTACTCAACGAACACATCAACTTCTCTTTTCGCGTATTTTTCGAGTCCACTCATCAAAATGTACGACAAAGAGCCCGTTACGCGCCGACCTCCTCTCGCAATATATATATTATATATATATATATATATATATATATATATATATATATATATATATAATATATATATATTATATATATACTTATATGTGTATATATATATGTATGTATATAAATATATATATACACACATATAAGTATATATATATATATATATATATATAATATATATATACTTATATGTGTATATATATATATATGTATGTATATAAATATATATATACACACATATAAGTATATATATATATATATATATATATATATATATATAATATATATATATATATAGCACTCGTTGATAAGAGTAAAGCCTTGCGAATGAGACATCTATCGCTCGATGTAGTTTCACTAATTGTCCGCTACTATTAATTACCATACGACACGTGCACTACTGCCTAGGCTTCGACGTTAAAACTATTTTGCGAAAAATCCCAATCTTCACCGTAATATTTTCCAAGCAAATGCTTCCGATAGGGTTTCCTGCAAATGGGTCGCATTTGAGAGTGATTGGGCACTCTCAGAGTGACGAGGCGGACATGCATGTACAATAATATTTTTGGTTATTTTTGATTATTCCAGCACTGGATGACACTCGAGGCCGTCGTATGCATGCACGAGTGCCATCAATATCCCGACAATTCAGACATTTCAAACGGAGCCAATAAGCAGTTTTGTCGTTTTCTTTCATTTCACCTTTCCAAGCAAGAGGGACCGTGCATTGCCACTTGACTTGGTTTGTAATTCGTGAACAATGAATCAATCTGCGGAGGCGAGAAAGAAGGACGCAGCAGGAAATGTTGAGCGGCATAAATAAGACATTAAGATGTTGATCGGGAGGAAGGGGGTTGTGAAGCATTTGGGCTTAAAGAATGGTCCATTGCCATGTGTGGGCCTGTGGCACATGTGGTGTCGTGATAGGCAGGGCGAGAGGGTGCAGATCCTGGACCCGCGATATAGAGACCTCATCTAGAGTGTAGACCACTGATAATGGGGTCCGGTATACCTACGTCACGCAAATGGACGCCACGCACACTGCCTCGGGACTTCTAGATGTAATTTCGAATTACTCGACCTCACGTAGTGGCAACGGGCATGGTTTCCGGGCAATCTGGTGACTTCCGGTATTTCGTCTACGATGCTGATCTCTTCTTCCACGACGGAACATCCCCATGGGAAGAGCGAAATCGTAAAAAAATGATCTCATCATACGAGGTTCGCGCTGGAAGAGTGGACCCCGATCCGGCATTGAATTCCGAAACATACATATTTAACCCCGTGCCACCACCTGTTGATGCCGGCGAGCAATGGCGAGTGCCAGGGTGAGGTCCCCGACGGAGCGAAGGGGGCATGGATGGCATAATGGCGGCGAACAAGTGCGATACGAAAACAAGCGGAGAAGCGAGTGCAGAGGAAGGAAGGAAGCTTTTCAAGATGCAAACTCAGGTGTACCGATGCGCGGACAGTAAAGGCTAAAGGGCACTAGAGTGCTCCAGTTGAACTATACAAGCTCATCATTCAAAAGAGACTCCTCATTAAGGAACAATTTACTGATCAATTATTCCATGAACACCGCAAGAAAGCTGTCTAATTCTCTGTCATTATTGCACTACGGAAAAAGGGGGAAATAAGTGAGGTGGAGGGTGTAAAATGTACATTTACAGAAGGCTCAAATGGGGACAGGAAAAAATGCGAAGTTAAAAATTGACACATTACAACGAGGCTATCCAGGGTATCTAGGGTCTTGTTGGACAGAGGTCACAATGTGTGCATCAGTGCATAGTCCCTGGGCATACAATACCCTGCCATTACCGGCAGACTGCTGTTTATAAATACATTGCATCATGAAATACTGATGTCCCAGCAACCTGTATGAACCGTCCGCGGGGCAGGGTACCTTGTCCCTGGAGGTGGGTGTGGCAGGGTACGAGTTGCGGCAAGAAATCTCGAAGAAAGAAAACATATCAAGTTGAAAGTGAAGTTAATTTTCAATCGCTGTCGGTTTACTAGGCACACATTACTTTAATAACATTTAGGACTCCATTTTTCGACTCATTCCCGGCCTTATTCTATTCTTCGTCTCGGTTAACGCATTGCCATCCATTTATAAAAAGCATTAGCCACCGTAGGTCTAAGCGAAACACGCTTTGGCGAAAAGAAGACGTGTGCGAGTGAGTGCGTTTTAAATGGACGCGTTACACCTCTCCGTATTGGAGAAAGAAACAATATTAAATTTTAGTTTTGCCGAATGCATTTCATCCTTTCGCAGCCAACTATTTCTGCCGATCAATTCTGGTTCACATTCGCTTTACTTCGCCAACCGTTGATCGCCTTTTTCTGCGTGATCTTTTGTTTGATCTGTCCATGCGAGAGGTGGACATCCACTTTTGGACATAAAATAATGGCAGTAGTTCACTGATACCAACTCAGCTTCCATCGCTGTCTCCGTTTTTCAGTCAATCACTCACTCTACATTCGCCTCGTGTCCCTCGAGCATTCGTATGCATCCGCATCCTTTGGTGATGCCGGAAAATTTTCACAGAAGAGTGCTGCCATAAAACCAATAAAATTAGCACACAACTTGACACTACGCTTCCAAAAGGATGCCAACATTTTTTTGGCGCAAGCATAATAAACAAATAGAAATACAAATAGCAAAATATGGCCTCCGTGAAATTCGCCTTCCCCAACACGAGATTGGTATATTCTGAAACAAAGGACAGCCAGGAGCCAAAAAGTTCAAATGAAAGTAAAGTTTGAGGTCGATTCGAACATTTCCATGGTTTTACTAATTACCCGAGAAGTCTTAACTATATATTTGTGGGATTATCTCACGAGTAATCACGCTCTGTAAATGACTGAACTAAGGTGAATGAAGGCTGGGGTGGAGAATGAAATAAATCTTCACCCTACTTGCAAGGGAGCAATAACAAGTATCCAGCACCTTCCAAGTACTTGTTTATCCCACGGCGTGCAGTGATACACGCATTGGCGTCTATCAGTGCACATGGACGGCGTCTCTTTTCCATCCCAGTGGTGACCAGTGTGAGGCACCTCGTTTCAATCGTGCTCTGCAGTGTGGATTCGCAGTTTTCTTGGATTTCATATTAACTCTGCACGAAGAACGAGGACTTAAGCCTTTAAGGGCTTTTTCATGAACATAAGTGACAGCGGCGACAAAAAATGAAATCGGTCATTGAAAAGGAAGGGTGGGTCGGAGTGAGTGTGGAAGCTGATCCTACAGGGTGGAGCAGAATGGATTCCCCGATTTGACGGATTCATTGTAAAAAACAATATATTAAAAAAATGTATTTCTGAACACTAAATTTAATGCCATTTTAATTTCATTAGGTTTTGAAAATTATTTAATTCCAATGATAACCTTGGTGAGCGATGGACATATTGAGTCGATCAAAAAGGTTTCCGAAAATTCTTCTCAGCATATCTTGCGTTATTCCATCGATGAAATCTATCATTGCCTCCTTAAGAACTTCCAAGGTCCTTGGTCGATCTTTGTAAACCTCAGCTCTGAGATATCCCGCAAGAAAATAATCATATGGGCTCGAATCAGGGGAGTGAGGGGGCCATGGAACATCCCCTCGTAAGGAGATCAGGCAGATCAGGGACATTGTCGTTGGAATGAACGACGGGTGGTATGAGCCGTGGCACCATTCTGTTGAAACCAAAAGGCTCCTCTGTCATATTCCTCACCACGAGTACTCTTCCATTTTAAAGGGAAGTAAAAAGTTCTCCAACATCTCACAATAGCGCAGAGATTTCACACTACAAGTTGAACCTCGAGATTCCAAAAAGTAAGGCCCAGTAATCCCTATGGAGGGCACAGCGCACCAAACTGTCACTTTGGGGTTATGAAGAGGTCTTGGGCGAAGATCGTGAGGGTCTTCAGTCACCCAGCAACGAAAATATTGCTGAACCGGAGAGGTGAAAATGCGCTTACTCGCTGGACCACAGCGCCCCCTGCGTCGCCACCACACTATCACTGTGCTTAAAAAACGTTTCTACGACAAAGACTAGATGCTCAACAGACCACTGCATGGTCAGTCCTAAAAATGGCGTTTTTACCAGATATCGCCACTAAGTTTACTTCGTTAATTCACTTCCGCGCACTTCAGTGATTTTTTAAAACTAGGGAGTTTATCTGTCGCATCCTCTATTAGCAGAGAGCACTAAAGCGAAAGTAGATTTCATTGGTATAGAAAATAGAGAGAATGATTGTATATTGAATGCAAACGATCAAATAATTGAATGAGCGAGTGGAATATTTGGTGCGCACACCTGGGCAAATTGTATGCGGAATTTGGTGGGTTGGATGGTCAGATGAAAGGCCGCGAGAGGGTCGGGAGTCGTGGAGTGTACGAGGGAATGACTCTAAGAGCAGACAAGTGTGCTCTTCCTCAGATTATTGTATGGTGGTGAAAGCTAGGTACGCCCGCATTAATGCCTACTGAATGCAGAGGGCACATGAGGGACCTGAGCAATGTTTGGGCGGTGAAGAGAGGATGGAATAGGATGGAGAATGGTTGAATGATGAGTGGTGCGAATTGGATGGACCGGTGCGAGATGACACTCTGAAGGTGGTTTGAATGGCACTAGTTTCGTCTCGTTCAGACAATGGATGAGGGTCGGATCACCGATCAGAAACCGCTCTTCTCTGGCCACGAGGGAACAATGAGGTGACTCTTGAAGAAGGAACGAGGGAGGGGAAGAGTGATAGAATTCGAGGGGTTTGTGTCGCTGAAGGAAGTCACAAAAAATGAGGAATATTTTGGCAGTCCCAGGCGAAATAAAAAAGAAACTTAAATTGGAAGGACGCGTCTTTAGCAGTGGTGTTGCAAATGTACAGGTTATTTACTGTAAATGTCCCTGTATTATTACCCCCATCGCACTACAAAAGAAGAGATCATGCCAATAAAATGTCTAGAATGTATTCTAGAATTCGAAAATATTGAAATATTCGTAGAGGGTGTTAATGATTCAGCAGAGCAATGAATTGGGCGACAATCTCATGTGGCGATGAAGTTTAATATCTTGAAATATAAATAGAAATGTTTGGATTCGGCCGCCAGCACTTGTCGTGCATGTTATGGTTCCGATTTCGATCGAAAACGAAAGCCTCTGTGAACAATATCACGAAAAACAGGCAGTGTTTTCGTGAGTCCGAACAGGAAGAGGATGGGAGGAGTAGCTACGGCTATTATTGGTAACTATTACGAATCCCAAGGTGGAGTCACAAGAGAATTATTTTATCCCCCCGTTGACAGCACTTATACAATCATTACAACATGAAACAGTGAGTCACGGTGGTCCAGGGGGTTGAGCGTTAGACAACTAACCGTAGGGCCCGGGTTCGATTCCCGGGCATACCTCTCCGGGCACCTGCAGCTCCACCCAAGCTATGTGATTTTTGGGTACCAGATCTTCCTGGGAAACCAAAACCGGCACAGGGAAAAGAACTGGCCCCCCTTATTACCCTGCCAATGAGTGCATTTCACACGCCGTATAGGGCTTAGTGCTGGGTGAACTCTACCATCACATACTAAACTGACCCTCGGGTTGATTACTGTGTTTATGGTTTTTTAATATGAAACGGATTAACCGGATTAGCCCCTTAAAAACGGCGTCCTTTGTTCGCAGGGCAGCTGCCTCATGAATTAAGGCGTCTCTGCACTCAGCATGAATAATCTCCCACATTCCTCCAGAAAACTCCACAATAGATTCTAAATTAATACCCACTGAAAGTTCAAGCAACCGCGCTTCTTTGCGCGTTTGGTTCTTACATCACAATATTCCCTCATTGTATTATATTTGACCCTGACAACTATTAAGGATAATGCTGAAATCTTCAGTAAAATATATCGGTTTACACATGAATAAATACCTATTTTGAATTTGTACGAATAAGGAACTATTTCATTGAGTTCGTTTTTGTAAATTATGTGCGTATTCTCACGTTGCCTCTGGAGATATAAATGGTTATAAGGACCGAATATTTTTGCGTTGATTGGCATGATGGTAGAAAATGGCTCTTCGACTAAAACAGTTTTTGTTTGACGTCACAGTTTGTTAAACGTCAATTGGAACCTAAAAACCAAAGCGTATATTATATAAATAAATGTGACTGATTTGAAAAAAAATTATATTTAATGAAATAAAAATTGGCGCGGATTCGTTCCGTTGTGAATATATCTTTCTTGCAAAACACTTACCGGCTGCTCAGCAACGGAGACAAGTTACACTAAACGCAGTCAATTAGATCGTAAGTTACGATGATTCACCTTCCGACAATGTTAGAATGAATGCCGTCAATCTGTAATCTTATAAACCCATCAGTGTAGGTCAATGGCGAATCATTTTTTTTACCCTAAAACATCAGTCGATGGAAAGTGTAATTATGTTTCCAAGAAGCCAATTCTCTCTCACTAAAGACAAGGGCTGACATATGACCAGGGGGCAGACTTGAATTCTTGATTGGTAGCCATGCAGAACATTAAACAGTTCTAGGTAGGTTTACGTTAGAGTGCTGGGAAAAAATACTTGGAAATTTCACTGAACAACTGAAGAGTCCACCGTGGTGAACTTTTATTGTTTCATTAGCGGGGAAAGACCAAAAAGGGGAGGGGCGGGGAGAGGAGGACATGATTACGAGCGCCCAAGACTGCGGACACTCACTGATAAGAAGGTAGTGCTACTCTTCAGCGCACCGTTTGAGG